>NC_142025.1:120568664-120621164 GCF_049901735.1 Notechis scutatus
TCCCCCTCCCCCTCCTCCCCCTCCTCCTCCCCCTCCTCCCATACATTACTCCCTTCCAGCACTGATGATGTTCCCTACTTGTGTCATAAGACAAGAAAACCAACAAGCTCAGAGAGCACTTAAGACCCCACAATCTTCTTTCCTCCTCCTCCTCCTCCTCTCACAAATCATTTTCTAGCACTGATGATATTCCCTAGTTGGGTCATGAAATGTCTGCAAGAAAACCAGCAAGTTCACAGAGCACTAAGGACCGCACAATCTTCCTCCTCCTCCTCCTCCTCTCCACAGACCCTTTCTATCGCTGATGACATTCCCTAGCTGGGTCACGAAACGTGGCCCAGAAAAACCAACCGCGCTTGGGGAGCCTCCCACCCCCACCTTTGAACCCCGAGTTGCAAATATTCCCCCTTTCTTCTTTTCACCTTTTTTTAAAAAAATAATAATCTCCCATCCTCTTTTCTGCCTTTGAAGCCACGGCCTCCTCCTCCTCCTTCTTGTGTTTCCCCCCTCACCTTTTCAGGAGGGAGATGTCTGGCTCCGCTAATCCGAGGCCAAATCCCACCCCATTCTCCCCCAAAACCAACCCAGAGAAGAAAGGAATCCCACCTGCAACGGGGAATGACACTAGTCCTGGTTGAGATTCGAAGGGGAACCGCGGTAGTTTCTCTTTCTGGCCAAGCTTTCGCTTTTTGCCCCCCACTTCTGTTGATCTTTGCCCTGTCAATATGCTCTTTCTGCGGGAGAAGCTTTCAAACTTTGTCCAAGTTTGCTTAAAAGAGAAGTGTCCAGCTCGCTTTCCACCGCCTGCCTCCCCCACCTTATACTGGGCTCCATGCTCAGCCCCTCCCTCGGCTCTGGGTTCACACCCCTTGAAAAATAGCATTTCCCTAAAGGGAGGAACTGAAAATCCGCCAAAGGTTAACGGCCGTAATTTTAGTTTAGTTCACTTTATTGTCCTTGCACCTCGTTCAACGAAATCAAACGCCGTCTTCAATGCACACCATGACTATGAAAATAAACACAAATACACATCCTTCACACTCCATACATTGAATTGAAAACCCCTGATATTGCATCAGTATTGCACTATTATACAATAGAATTCAAAAGAGCTCCTGCCCTGGGATAGAAGCTGGGTTTTTTTCAGCCTATCTGTCCTTGTTTTTATTCTCCTGTACCGTCTGCCAGATAGTAATAGTTCAAAACAAGGGTGCCCACGATGAGATAAACCTTTGAGAACATTTTGAACTTTCTTAAGGCAGCGGGAGCTATAAGGCTCTTCCGAAGAGGGGAGGGGGCAACCAAGAGAGTTGGAGAGAGGGAGGGAGGGAAAGAGAGATGGAGACACAGGGAGGGAGACAGAGAGAGGGAGAGAAGAGAGACAGAGAAAAAGAGAAAGAAAGGGAGAGAAGGAGAGAGGGGGGGGAAGAGATGGAGAAGAAGAGAAAGAGTGAGACAGAGAGAGAGAGAGGGAGAGGAGAGAGACAAACAGAAAGGGGGAAGGAGAAAGACAGAAAAAGAGAAAGAGTGAGAGAGAGAGAGAAAGGGAGAAAAGGAAAGAGACAGAGAGAGAGTGAGAAAGAGAGACAAAGGGAGAGAAGGAGAAAACAGAGAGGGAGGAAGGGAGAAAGAGAGAGAGTTCAGTTTTAGTTTAGTTTATTGTCCTTGCACCTTGTACAAACAAAATTAAATGCCATCTTCAGTGCGCATTATGACTATGAAAATAAAACACAAACACACCTCCCTTACATTCTATAAATTGAACTGAAAACCCCTGATATTGCATTCATATTGCACTATACAGTAGAATTCAACAGAGCTCCTGCCCTGGGATAGAAGCTGTTTTTTTTCAGCCTATTTTCTCAATAAGACAAGTGTCTCTGTGTCAAGAATGGTCAAACAATTGGCAACTTGAAATCCCAACCCCCCAAATGCTCTGGTTTGCACATTGGCAACTAAAAATCAGAACACTAAATAAAAAAAAACTGGAAGACGACCCTCACTCTGTGAAGGACCTAGGAGTGCTCATTGCAAAATATCTCAGCCCTAGAACTCACTGTAACAGCATTGCCAAAAAGGCACTAACAGTAGAACAGAACAGAATAGAATAGAATACAGAATAGAACAGAACAGAACAGAATATTGGAATGAATAGAAGAGGAGAGAGGAGAGAGAGGAGAGGAGAGGAGAGGAGAGGAGAGGAGAGGAGAGAGAAGAAGAGAAGAGAAGAGAAGAGAAGAGAAGAGAAGAGAAGAGAAGAGAAGAGAAGAGAGAATGGAATGGAATGGAATGGAATGGAGTAGAGTAGAATAGAACAGAACAGAACAGAACAGAATAAAATAGAATATTGGAATGAATAGAAGAGGAGAGGAGAAGAGAAGTGAAGAGAAGAGAAGAAAGAGAAGAGAGAATGGAATGGAATGGAGTAGAGTAGAATAGAATAGAACAGAACAGAACAGAATAGAACAGAACAGAATATTGGAATGAATAGAAGAGGAGAGGAGAGGAGAGGAGAAGAGAAGAGAAGAGAAGAGAGGAGAGGAGAAGAGAAGAGAAGAGAAGAGAAGAGAAGAGAAGAGAAGAGAGAGAAGAAGAGAGAATGGAATGGAATGGAATGGAATGGAGTAGAGTAGAATAGAACAGAACAGAACAGAATAAAATAGAATATTGGAATGAATAGAAGAGGAGAGGAGAAGTGAAGAGAAGAGAAGAAAGAGAAGAAAGAGAAGAGAGAATGGAATGGAATGGAGTAGAGTAGAATAGAACAGAACAGAACAGAACAGAATAGAACAGAACAGAATATTGGAATGAATAGAAGAGGAGAGGAGAGAGGAGAGGAGAAGAGAAGAGAAGAGAAGAGAAGAGAAGAGAGGAGAGGAGAAGAGAAGAGAAAAGAGAAGAGAAGAGAAGAGAAGAGAAGAGAAGAGAAGAGAAGAGAAGAGAAGAGAGAATGGAATGGAATGGAATGGAATGGAATGGAATGGAATGGAATGGAATGGAGTAGAGTAGAATAGAACAGAACAGAACAGAATAAAATAGAATATTGGAATGAATAGAAGAGGAGAGGAGAAGTGAAGAGAAGAGAAGAAAGAGAAGAAAGAGAAGAGAGAATGGAATGGAATGGAGTAGAGTAGAATAGAACAGAACAGAACAGAATAAAATAGAATATTGGAATGAATAGAAGAGGAGAGGAGAAGTGAAGAGAAGAGAAGAATGAGAAGAAAGAGAAGAGAGAATGGAATGGAATGGAGTAGAGTAGAATAGAATAGATCAGGACAGGACAGAACGGACACAGAACAGAACAGAACAGAATAGAATATTGGAATGAATAGAAGAGGAGAGGAGAGGAGAGGAGAGAAGAGAAGAGAAGAGAAGAGAAGAGAAGAGAAGAGAATTCTTTATGGGCCAAGTGTGATTGGATATATCAGGAATTTGTCTTTGGTGCATGTGCTCTCAGTGTATATAAATAAAAATGAAATACATTCATCAAGAATCATAAGATACTTTAGTGATAGTCATAGGTTACTGATATGTCATTTATAAAGATTATCAAAGAGTCCTGGGCCTAAAACAGAACCTTGTGGCACCCCACTACTTGCTTCCCTCCATGGAGACTTAGACCCATTAAGGACTACTCGTTGAGTACGGTTTGCCAGCCAGTTGCGAGTCCATCTAGTGGTGGTGCTATCTGTTCCACTTTTTTTCTAGCTTACTAAGAAGTAGGTTGTGGCACTGGTGGGATTCAGCCAGTTCGCACCACTTCAGGAGAACCGGTTGTTAACTTTCTGAGCCGTTTGGTGAACTGGTTGTTGAAAGAAATCATTAGGACAGAGAACCGGTTGTTAAATTATTTGAATCCCACCACTGGGTTGTCTAATGCCTTGCCGAAATCTAAATATATTATGTCCACAGTATTTTTATTTTTTTATTTAATAGGTATAAGTATATACATAGTTATGAATACATGAAATGGGTACATATAAAAAAAATAAAAAAGAAACAGTAGGACAGGGACGGTAGGCACGTTGGTGCGCTTATGCACGCCCCCTACAGACCTCTTAGGAAAGGGGTGAGGTCCATAGTAGACAGTCTAAGGTTAAAGTTTTTGGGGTTTGGAGAAGAAACCACAGAGTCAGGTAGAGTATTCCAGACATTGACCACTCAGTTGCTGAAGTCGTATTTCCTGCCATCAAGTTTGGTGTGATTAACCTTGAGTTTGTATCTATTGTTTGCTCTTGTGTTGTTATGGTTGAAGCTGAAATATTCATTGACAGGTAAGTCATTGCAATGTATGATTTTATATACTATACTTAGATCAGACCGAAGACGGCGTAATTCAAGGTTTTCTAGGTCAAGAATTTCGAGTCTGGTGGCATAAGATCTTCTGCAATGAGTAGAGGAGTGGAGAACTCTTCTTGTGAAATATTTCTGGACTTTCTCAGCTGTGTTAATATCAGATACGTAATGTGGGTTCCAGACTGATGAGCTGTATTCGAGTATTGGTCTAGCAAATGTTTTGTATGCTCTAGTTAGTAATATTACCAGAGAAAAAGCTACGTAAGATTAGGTTAACAACTCTTAATGCCTTTTTGGCTATGTAGTTGCAGTGGGCTCTAGCACTTAGATCATTAGAGATGAGTACTCCAAGGTCCTTGACAGAGCTTGGATCATCAACCAGGTCTTGACTATTCAGCTTGTATTTTATTTTCTGATATTTTTTTTTGCCAATATATAAGACAGAGCATTTATTTGTTGAGATTTGAAGTTGCCATTTGTTTGACCATTCTGATACATAGTCAAGGTCTTTTTGAAGGGTAGCAGTATTGTCTGTGGTGTTGAATAGCTTTACATCGTCAGCGAAGAGAACGCAGTTGCTCTTAATATGATCACAGAGGTCATTTATGTAGAGTATGAAGAGAATTGGTCCTAGAACATTGCCTTGGGGGACACCACTGTTTTTTTTAAAATATAGTTTATTAATTTTTACAATTAAAACCAGTCACAATACATACACAAATAAGCAAAAGAAAGAAAAAGAAAGAAGAGAGGAGAGGAGAGGAAGAGAGGGAAAGAATTTTGAGAAAAGAAAGAAAAAGAAAGGGGGAAGAAAGAAAGAAAGAGGTTACAAGGTAAAAAGTATTCTTATTTTAACAGTTTGCAAGATCTTCTTTTGTTTTCATAACCTTAACTTGTGTCATATAACCACACCTGTTTTTAACTTATATCACTACCTCGTTATTATGGGTTGATACTTTTCTTTTATGCCTTATGATATATAATTTATCTTTGGTCAATCCAATTATACCAACAATTCCAGCTATCGTAGTATAGTGAAGTGTCTTTGTTTTTAGCGCCAAAGTCAATTTATCCATTTCTGCGCATTTTGAGATTTTTTCAATAATCATTTCTTCTGATGGAATTTGATGTTGTTTCCAGTGTTGAGCGAAGGCTAATCTGGCCGCTGTTAAAATGTGTATTGTTATGTATTTGGCTTTTTTGGAAATTTGCTTATCAAAAATCCCTAGTAGGAAGGACTCTGGTTTGTATTCGATCTGCTCTTTTGTGATTTCTTCCAACCAAGTTTTGATTTTCTTCCAATACTTTTGGGTTTCTGCACAAGACCACCACATATGGAAAAAGGTTCCTTCTTTTTTCCTACACTTCCAGCAATGCGGACTCATGTTGGGGTGCATCTTCGCTAACCTCGAAGGGGGAGATGCCATCTATAAAACATTTTATAAAGATTTTCCTTGTATGCTGCCGATTTGGTAATGTTATTGTTTCTGCCCCAAACTTTCTCCCATTCCGCTAATGTGATGCTGCGCCCTATGTTCTTACTCCAAGCGATCATATTTCCTTTTACGATTTCTTCTTCTAGTTCTGTTTCTAATAAGTAATTATAAAATTTTGTTATGTTTTTTTTATTTGATCCTAATAAAATTTTATCTAATTGTTGCAGTTTGTTATTAATTCCGAATTCTTTTTTGTCTTGTTTGTATCTGCTTTGAATCTGAAGGTAAACCCATTGATCAATTTTATGTCCTTGCTCCTGAAGATCCGGCCTCGGTTTCAAATTTCCTTGTGAGTCTAATAAGTCTTTGTATTTAATCATTTTGGTCAGCTCCAGATTGTTTGGGTGAATCATTGCCTCCATTGTTGAGATCCATACTGGTACTTTTGTATAATGTTTTTTCCTTATTTTCCTCCAAATTGTTAATAGTGCATCTCTAATTAAATGTCTATGGAAATATTTTTGACTGGTTTTCCCTACGTCCCATAGAAAAGCGTGCCACCCCCTTTGTAAATCGTGGCCTTCTAGAAATAGTATTCTTTTATTGGTTAAATTCACCCAATCCTTCAACCAAACTAACGAGGTGGCCATGTGATATAACTCCCAATTTGGAAATGCTAGGCCTCCCCTGCTCTTCATATCCTGCATTGCTTTTACATTTATTCTGGGTTTTTTCCCTTGCCAAATAAATTTCAGGGTTATTCTATTGAGTTCTTCAAAAAACTTTTTATGTAATTTAATTGGGATCATTTGGAATAGGTACAAGAATTTGGGGAGAATGTTCATTTTAATAGTAGCAATTTGGCCTAGTAGTGAGATTTGAAGTTTCCCCCACGATTCTAAATCTTTCTTTACCTGGTGTATCAGTTTATCATAATTGTTTTCTTTAAGTGTCTTACAGTGTGGGGTTAGCCAAATTCCTAAGTATTTCACTTTCTTTGTCATTTGTATATGCATTATTTCTTCTAGTTCTATTTTCTGTTTTTCTGTTAGGTTTTTGGTCATTAATTTGGTTTTTTTATTTATTTATTTTAAATCCAGCTACTGCTCCAAATTTCTCTAATTCACTCATCAATTTTGGTCCCCTGTCTTTGGGTTCTTCAATAAAGAAAATCATGTCGTCCGCAAATGCTTGCAATTTATATTCCTCTTTCTTAACCGTTAATCCCTTTATATCTGAATTCCGCCTAATTCGCGTTAATAATGTCTCTAATGCTAGTATGAAGAGCAGGGGAGAGAGTGGACAACCCTGTCTCACTCCTTTTTATATCTTTATTGGGCGGGTGCATTCCTCATTTACTATTATATTAGCTTGTTGTGTATCATATATAGTTGTTATAATATTTTCAAATTTGGTGCCCAAATTCAAATTATAAATTTTTTGAATTAAAAATTGCCAATTTAGATTGTCGAAAGCCTTCTCTGCGTCTAGGAACGTAAGTGCTACTTGTTTCTCGGGGTGGGCTTCGTAAAATTCTAGTACGTCTAATACTATTCTTAAATTGTTCTTTCTCTGCCTAGTTGGGAGAAATCCGTTTTGGTCTTCATGTATGTACAAGTTTAAGATCCTTTTTAATCTGTTTTCTATAATAAGTGTGAATATTTTGTAATCAGTATTTAAAAGTGAAATCGGCCTGTAGTTATTTATATATCTGGGATCTGTATCCTCCTTCGGGATCAGCGAGATCAACGCACCCCTCCATGAGTCCGGCATCCTGGTTGCCAGTAAAACGTCATTAAAGACTTCCACCATAAGTGGTCCGATTTGATCTGCTATTGCCTTGTACAGCTCCCCTGGGATCCCATCTGGGCCCGGGGTTTTATTATTTTTCTGTCTCTCTATTGCTGATTTCAATTCCGATTCAGTAATGTCTTTATTTAGTAGTTCAGCCATTTCTTCCCCAATTGCCTTATCCTTTACTTCATCTAGATAATTCCTTATTCTATCTTCGCTGACGTCCTCTCTTTTATATAAATCTTCAAAGTATTTATGCATGATTTCTTTTTTCTGTTCTATTTCCTGGTATGTATCTCCCTTGCTATCTATTAACTGGTATATCTATCTCTTCTCTTTCTCTTCGCCACAAATGTTCCAGGGAAGTACACATACGATTCACTAGAAGTTGTGTTAGAGACATGATATATAGAACCTCAAGAGATAAAACAATAACCTACAAAGAGAAAGAAATTGTGATTCTTAAACAGATACCGAGGAGAATAAGGGAACAAAGGCGTGACTATAAATTTCTGGCAGCATATTTAAATCAAAAAAGAATTACATTTAAATGGCTTATTCCAGAAGGAATGTTAGTGTCGTGGAAAGAGAGGAAAATCAAAATAGACACTATGGAAAAAGCCCAGGATTTTTACGAACGGATGGTGGGCCCACAGGAGCAAAGTAGCAGGGAGGAAT
The DNA here is from genome assembly GCF_049901735.1 of Notechis scutatus. Classification (NCBI taxonomy): domain Eukaryota; kingdom Metazoa; phylum Chordata; class Lepidosauria; order Squamata; family Elapidae; genus Notechis; species Notechis scutatus. Next base: position 120,576,869 of record NC_142025.1, read on the forward strand.
TGGACACAAATTTTCAAGAAGAATACGGTGGACATAAAAATAGAACTGGAACGGTAGGAAACCAAGAGAATACCTATCCACAACAAAAGACAGAAGGAACCACATTAACACAAGCGCAAGAAGAGAGAGGAATTGTTACACGACAAAGAGCGAAACAAAACTAAATAGATGGGAGAAGAAAAAAAAATTACTATCAATAAACATAAATGGTTTAAATTTGACAATTAAGAGAAAAAGGATATTATCTAAATTAATTAAACAAAATGCAGATATAACGTGCCTGCAAGAAACCCATATAAAGAAGAAGGATGAAAAATATTTAGAATGCCCGAAATTAGGAAAGTTATTTACCACACCAGCAGATGAGGAGAAAAAGAAGGGAATCGCAGTATATGTGAAAGAGGATTTGGAGTCTGAGCTAATATGGTCGGACTTAGAAGGAAGGACTCTGGGTTTGCAGATCTGGATTAATTATATTCCAATTCTTTTAGTAGTAATATATGCCCCAAATGGAGACCAAAAAGAGTTTTTAAACACCTATATAGAAAATTGGTTGAATTGCAAAAAGAAATATTTGCATAGTAGGGGACTTCAACTCCATTGCTGATTTCCAAAATGACCACAGTAATTCCGGGAAGAATAAAAGGGGAAGAGAGAGCTCCCAAGATCTGTAGGGAAATGATGAAAGAGCTAAATCTGACAGATAGATGGAGAAGATTACATCCTGAAAAAAGACAATTTACATTTTATTCAAATCCCCACCAAACATGGACACGGATCGATATGGCATGGATGAGTGGGGAAATAGCAAGCGAGACAAAAGAAGTGGAAATTTTGCCTAATGAATGGGCAGACCATAATCCAATACAGGTAATATGGAAGGGCAGGGCAAAACCAAAGAAAAGATGGACCTTAAACACTCAATTAATAAGAGAGAAAGAATACATTAATAAATTAAAGGAGGAATTGAATTTTTTTATAAAAGAAAATGATAATGGAGAAACCACGAAACAAAATGTTTGGGATACGATGAAGGCGGTTATAAGAGGCATAACAATCTCTTATAACACCAAGAGAAACAAGGAAAAATATTCCCAACAAAACCAATTACAACAAAGTATTAAGGAGCTAGAAACCCTTCTACAAAATAACCCAAAAGAACCCAAACTGCAAAATCAGATAAGTATAGCCAAACACAAACTGAATTTAATTGATCAAGAGAAAATGACTATGAATTTGAACTTAACCAGACAAACCTGTTTTGAACATGCCAACAAGCCAGGAAGATGGCTGTCTTATAAATGAGCTGGTGAGTCTCTTGCAGACATTTCATGACCCAACTAGGGAACATCCTCAGTGCTAGGAGAGAAGGGAGGTTGCTCGGAGGAGCAGGACTTGGAGGGGGAGGATCTAAACCGTCCCGAAGAGACGGTGAAAGTGAAGAGCGCATCCTGTCGATCCTAGGGATACCGCAAAGTCCCTGGTAGATCCAGGAGAAGCTCTTTTTGCCAGCGGCAAAGAGGCAGCCATTAAAGCTGCTGAAGTTGGGACAGCTCCGAATCGAAAGAGAACAAAAAGAGAGAGTGTGCCGGTTTGGTGAGAACTTTTTCTTTATTCTAAGGTCTGAAAGGACACCCTAAGGAAAAGAAAAAATCTGTAAAAGTTTTGACAGAAGTGATTAAGCGGCGATTTTAAACAGGAATGTCAAAGTAATGTTTTATTTTGTTTTTTCTCATTGCTGGATTTTCTATATACGACCTTGTATTTTGAAACTGGACTGGTTTTTTCATTTATATCTATTTTTTTTCTTCTCCTTTTTGATTTTGTAATATTTTAGGCTAGAGGCTCCCTTTAGTTATTTCATTTTTTTAAAATATCTTTTTCTTTTCTTTTTTTATTAATTCTTACTATATCCTGCTCCGAAAAGGAGAGGGAAAGTGAGAGCAAAGAAACTTTGTAACACAGCCAACTAGAGGCTTGAAAATATTCTATTTCCCTGTGACCAGACAAAGCTGAGAAAGAAAGAACTGAGACTCTTTTCCAAGGACATTGCTATTTGATAAGATAGAGGGAAGAGCGTGGGAGAGTATTATTGCAGGTGCTCTTCTGGGTTTCTATCAACAGTTGGAGTCTGGTGTTGAAACGTAGGGGGAAAAAAGGTGATAAGTTTTTGGAGAAGAGAGTTATAATAAGAGCCTTGGATAATCAAACAAAGTGCAGTGTGCCCTTTTTACTTTTCCTAAGTTGTGCTATCCCTCCCCACTAGTTTTATTAGTTTTTTTTTTTTTTTGTAGTAACTATTTGGGTTTTGGGCTTTGTTGGAGCTTGTCTTTGCTTTTCTTTTTCTTTTTTCGGAAGTCCAATCTCCCCTCCATCTAAATCCAGCTTTACAACTAACTTTTCCGTCTTCGGCCTGTATCCTCTCCAGATTCGGAGGGGGGAATTACGTTGCCGAAACCGAACGCCAGTTTGGCCTTGCAACCCACAGGGCTGAAGTTGGACCTTAATGACTCATAACGAGGACAACCGTATTTTTGCAAAAATATGCTGATGGAAAAAGTGCCAGTCTTTCTTGGAAGTCTCTTCAGCAGATGTTGAGTTCAAGTTCAACCCCCTCCCTGTCACTGAGGCAGAAGGAAGTCCCTTGTGTTGCTGGTAGAATGTACTACAGGGAGAATTTCTCACCCTTGTTGCAACCTCGTTGACACTCAGAGGTCTCCAAAGTGGGCAAATTTAAGACTTGTTGGACAGGGGTGGTGGGCTACCCCCAAAATTTAGCAACCGGTTCTCTGGTTGCTGGGTGGGCATGTCCTAGTTGGCCTCCTGCACCACCCTGGCCTGGGAGTGAAATGGGTCTGGGAGGGGGCATTGTTCTTCTGTTCTGACCCAAGTAAACCAAAACACGAAACCTTTTAACGATTCTTTGTGACTTCCATTCCTTCCCGGTTAAAAGACGGTTTCGAACTCATCGTCTCGGATAAGAACGAGCCTTGCCAAGGTGGTTCAAGGCTGCCAAGAACCCTAGATAAAGTTTCTAAGACCTAGTTCCAACACAAAAGAGTCCGGGAATTACAACTGAAACAAGATTTGAAAGGTCAAGGAATAGATATTGAACGGTGGGCTTATTTGCAACTTCAATCGAGATATTCAAAGGATACGAAAGAGTGGGGAATTAGCAAATGTAAAACAAAATTAGATGAAGTATTAATGGGAACCGATGAGAAATTGATTAAAAACAATTTATGAAGTTTTATTGGGAGCCAAATTAGAGGAAGAAAAAGCAAAGGAAACGATGGATGAAGAATTTTGGATATAGTATAAATTTAGACGATTAGCAAATATTATGGGAAAGAAACAAAAAAATGACTTTGGCTATACCGTTTAAAGAAAACTTATATAAACTATTGCATAGATGGCACATGCCTCCATCAAGATTGGCAACTATGTACCCAAAACTTTCCCCTACAAAGAAAAAGGAACGTATTACCATTTATAGTGGAATTGCAAAGAAGTTCAAAAGTTTTGGCAAAAAGTAAAGAAATGGTTACAAGAAATATGTAGGATTAAAATAGAATATAGACTGGATTTTTTTCTGTTAGGAATCAATGTGGGGAAATATGACAAGGATATTATATATTTAATAATTCATATAATTACAGCTGCGAGATTGGTTTATGCACAACACTGGAAGGGTAAAGAAACTCCAAATGAATTATAAATAATTAGGAAAATTTGGATGTGCGCAGAAATGGACAAATTGACTGGATGTAGCACTCTAGGTGTGGCCTTACTCAGGCTTTACAGAGTGGTATTAGTACTTCCCTTGATCTCGATTGTATCCCTCTGTCAATGCAGTTTAGGATTGCATTGGCTTTTTTGGCAGCTGCTGCACAAGGCTGGCTCCTATTTAGCTGGTTGTCCACTAAGACTCCAAGATCCCTCTCACAGTTCCTGCTATTGAGCCTGGTTTCACCCAGTCTATATGTGTACATTTGGCTTTTCTTGCCTAAGTGTAGGACTTTACTTTTCTCTACATTGAATTTCATTTTGTTAGATATGGCCCAGTGTTCTAGTCTGTCAAGATCCATCTGGATCTTGAGGCTATCTTCTTGGGTGTTGGCTATTCCTGCCAGTTTAGTATCACCTGCAAATTTGGTAAGTTCCCCTTCTATTCCCTCATCTAAGTCATTAATGAAGATATGGAAGAGTCCTGGGCCTAAGAGGGAACCTTGTGGCACCCCACTGCTTACTTCCCTCCAGGTAGACTTAGACCCATTAAGGGCTACTCGTTGAGTACGGTTTGCCAGCCAGTTGCGAGTCCATCTAGTGGTGGTGCTATCTGTCCCACTTTTTTCTAGCTTACCAAGAAGTAGGTTGTGGTCTACTCTGTCGAATGCCTTACGGATGTCCAAGCAAATTATGTCCACTGCATTTTGCTGGTCTCACATAGCAACACATATTTGGGGCTCCATTCTGATTGCAAGTCGAAGAAGTATCCGTCATGGAGTCAACAACAATTCCCGATAAGTATAAAACGATGAAGAAGTGACAGTGGTAGATAAAGGTAATTTGTGTATGGCCAGAAACTTGCAAAAGCAAAAAAAGAAAGAAAGAAAGAAAGAAAGAAAGAAAGAAAGAAAGAAAGAAAGAAAGAAAGAAAGAAAGAAAGAAAGAAAGAAAGAAAGAAAGAAAGAAAGAAAGCCCTACCACTTTTGAAATGATAGTTTTGTGCCAGTGTGCATTCTTCCCCTCCCAAGCAACCCTTACAAATAAATAACATGTATATTTATAATCACTTTCCTGCCAGCTTTCGCTTCCTCCTAACCTTCCTGAAAATTTGCTCAGCAGGGCTTGCCTTCAAACACTTTCTTTGGAACTTAAGATTATTATTATTATTTGCTTGTTCAGAAATCTCCCTTCCCCATTGACAGCACTGAGTTTTCGGAGCAAGTTCACGGCAGGACAATTCAAGGGAAACCAATCCTTAAAATGAAAGCGTGTTTTAGAATGATCAGCTCTTTTTGAGTTCATCCAGTTCAATTATCTGGGCCAAGGCGATGAAGAAGTGACAGTGGCAGATAAAGGTAATTTGTGTATGGCCAGAAACTTGCAAAAGCAAAGAAAGAAAGAAAGAAAGAAAGAAAGAAAGAAAGAAAGAAAGAAAGAAAGAAAGAAAGGAAGGAAGGAAGGAAGGAAGGAAGGAAGGAAGGAAGGAAGGAAGGAAGGAAGAAAGGAAAGAAAGAAAGAAAGAAAGAAAGAAAGAAAGAAAGAAAGAAAGCCCTACCACTTTTGAAATGATAGTTTTGTGCCAGTGTGCATTTTTTCCCTCCCAAGCAACCCTTACAAATAAATAACATGTCTCTCTCTCTCTCTCTCTTTTTGTTATCGGTCATATCTGTCCGATTCCTGCAAACAAGTCAGCAAAAATAAAAAGGATATTTAAAGAGCTCACGGCAAGATGGACCACCCAGCCTCTGCTAGCACCCCAAGATGCTGGGGAGTGGGTTCTTCTGGCCATAAGCAAAGAGAAAAGGGTTGCCGTATTCTTCAAAGCCCCTGAAGGCAGGACAAGAAACAACGGATGGAAACTTAAGTAAGTAAGGAGAGAAGCAACCTGGAAATAAGGAGGAATTTGTGAGGACAATTAACCAGTGGAACCGCTTGCCAACAGAAGTTGTGGGCACTCCAACACTGGAGGCTTTTAAAGAAGAGATTGGATAGCCACTTGTCCGAAATGGTATTATAAAAAAATATTTTTTTATTTTTTGACAACAAACATAAACATAAAACAACATATAAAACCATCTTTCCATTGTACAGTGTGTTGGTTGGGACATATCTTTTGTGCACAGTATCAAGAGTCTTTCCCTTCTACATTTAAATTACAATTCTTATTATATATATCAACTATGCATATTATATTGTATTGTTGTTAACACCTCATTAGACTCTAATTACAAATTCACATCATTCTTTTCGAGCAAATCTCAACTATTACATAACCTAATATGTAATATCATTCATTTCATTATAATCAATTCTAACGTATCATTACATTGTCTTATCTGTACTATGATGTTATATTTATATTATAATTTATTTTATTTCCCTATTTTCTTGTCTAGCCATTGGTAAAATAAACCCCAAATTTTACAATGTTCTTTATCTTCTTACTCTCGAATTGCTAATGTCAATTTACTCATTTCTGCACATTCCATTATTTTTTTTAATTGCTTCTATCGGAATTTTTTCACTTTTCCAGTTTTGGGCAAATACAATTCTAGCTGCTGTTAAGACAATTCTAGCTGCTGATATTTAATTATAAATAATTAAATATGACAATTCTCTATTGTATCCTTCAGGTAAGATACCCAATAAAAAAAATTTCTGGTTTCAAGTCTATATGCTCTTTTGTCATTTTTTTTCCAACTACGTGTGGATTTTAGTCCAGTATCTCTTGGCTTCCACACACGTCCATCACATGTGGTAGTATGATCCAGGTATCTGATGACACTTCCAGCATGGAATGGTATGGAGTCTCTTGTTTGAGGAGGGGTTGGACTAGATGACCTCCAAAGTCCCTCCCAATTCTTTTATTCTGTTATTTTTGGATGGAAACCCCGCTTTTGGGGGGCCTTTGCCAAGCAGGTTATTCCTGAGGAAACAGCTTCTTCTAAGTCTGTGTTTCTCCACCTTGGCAACTTGGTGCAGTGGTTAGAATGCAATATTGCATTCTGACACTGCCCACTGCCAGCAATTCGATCCTGACTGGCTCCAGGTGGACTCAGCTTTCCGTCCTTCCTTTCCGAGGTTGGGAAACGAGGGAAAGAGGCTGACTCTGTCAATTACTTAGAGAAAGCCAGAAAGCCCTGTGAAGCTGTATATAAGTCTAACTATTATCTCTTGGGAAGGAGGGAGGGAAGGAAGGAAGGAAGGAGAGATGAGAAAGAGAAGAGAAGGGAGGAAGGAAGGAGAGATGGAAAAGAGAAGAGAAGAAAAGGACGGAATAAAGGAAGGAGAGATGGGAAAGAGGAGAAGAGAAGGAAGGAAGGAGAGATGGGAAAGAGAAGAGAAGGAAGGAGAGATGGGAAAAGAGAAGGAAGGAAGGAAAGAAGGAAGGAAGGAGATGAGAAAGAGAAGGGAAGGAAGGAGTGATGGAAAAGAGAATAAAAGAAATGAAGGAATGAAGGAAGGAGAGATGGGAAAGAGGAGGCAAGAAAAGGAAGGAAGGAGAGATGGGAAAGAGAAGGAAGGAAGGAAGGAAGGAAGGAAGGAAGGAAGGAAGGAAGGAAGGAAGGAAGGAAGGCAGGAAGGAAGGAGAGGGCTGTAAAATACTGTGAAGCAGTCTAAGTGCTATTTTTTGGGAAGGAAGGAAGGAAGGAAAAGGAGGAGAAGGAAGGAACAAAGCCATAATGACAGTGGTTAGAATGCAATAGCTTTGATGATATTCCCTAGTTGGATCTTGAAATGTCTGATAAGAAAACAACCAAGCTCAGACAGCACCAAGGACCCCCACAATCTTCTTCTTCTTCTTCTTCTTCTTCTTCTTCTTCTTCTTCTTCTTCTTCTTCTTCTTCTTCTTCTTCTTCTTCTTCTTCTTCTTCTTCTTCTTCTTCTTCTTCTTCTTCTTCTTCTTCTTCTTCTTCTTCTTCTTCTTCTCCTCCTCCCTCCTCCTCCTCCTCCTCCTCCTCCTTCTCCTCTTTCTTCCTCCTCCTCTTCTTCTCCTCCTCCTACTTGCCCTTCCCTCCCCTCTTCTTCCTCCTCCTCCTCTCCTCCTCCTCCTCCTCCTTTCTTCCTCTCCTCCTCCTCCTCCTCCCACTTGCCCTCCCCTCCCCTCTTCTTCCTCCTCCTCTTCTCCTTTCTCCTCCTTTCTTCCTCCTCTCCTCCTCCTCCTCCCCTTGCCCTCCCTCTCCCCTCTTCTTCCTCCTCTTCTCCTCCTCCTCCTCTTCTCCTTCTCCTTCTCATCCTCCTCCTCCTTCCACTTGCCCTCCCCCTCCCCTTTTCTTCCTCCTCCTCTTCCTCCTCCTGCCCCTCCCTCTCCCCTCCTCCCTCTCTTCTTCCTCCTTCTCCTACTGCCCCTCTTCCTCTTCCTCCTCCCCGTTCTTCCTCCTCCTCTCCCCCCTCCCCCTCTGCTTCCTCCTCTTCCTCCTCCTGCCCCTCCCTCTCCCCTCCTGCTTCTCCTCCTCTTCTTCCTCCTCCCCCTCCTCCCCCATTCTTCCTCCTCCTCTCCCCCTCTGCTTCCTCCCCTTCCTCCTCCTGCCCCTCCCTCTCCCCTCCTGCTGCTCCTCCTCCTCTTCTTCCTCCCCCTCCTCCCCCTGTTCTTCCTCCTCCTCTCCCCCTCCTCTCTGCTTCCTCCTCCTTCTCCTACTGCCCCTCTTCCTCCTCCTCCTCCTCCTCCCCACAACTTCCCCTCCTTTCTAGCCCTGAGGACGTTCCCTAGTTGGGTCACGAAACGTCTGCAAGGAAACCACCGGGCTCAGAGAGGCCCAAGGACCTGGCAGGCCAACTCCGATCTTCAGCGAGTCCGTCTCTATTGGAAGCTCCTCCCTTCCTCCTTCCCTTCTCGGCCCACTTAGGCGCAGGGCCCGAGTTCATGCCAGCTCACCTTTTGGCCCCTCCCCCACACCCCTTTCTGCTTTCACGGCAGGGGACCAAATTCGTCCCACTTGGGCAGAAGCTCCCAAGGGACCTGGGACATCATCACCCCACCTGTCTCCGCTGAGGTCCAAAGCCTGCAGGCCAGAACACGGAGACCTCCTCCTCCCCCTCCCTCTCCCTCCTCCCTCCTCTCCCCCCTCCTCCTCTTCCTCCCCTTCCCTCCTCCCCGCCCCCACAGATCACTTGAGACTTTCAAGAGATTGGACTGCCATCTGTCAGAAATGGTGTAAGGTCTCCCACTTGGGTGGGGGGTTGGACTGGATGACCTCCAGGGCCCCTTCCAACTCTTGTTATTATTCTGTTATTTGTGGGAGCTTCATCCCTGGAGGCTTTCAAGAAGAGACTGGACCGCCATTTTGTCAGAAATGGTGTCGGGTCTCCTGCTTGGGCAGGGAGGGGTTGGACTAAATGACCTCTAAGGTCCCTTCAGACTCTGTTAAATCTGTTAAGGATGGATTCTCATTGTTGATGGAGGTTGTGGAAGCTTCATCATCCCTGGAGGCTTTCAAGGAGAGGCTGGACTGCCCTCTGTCAGAAATGGTGTAGGGTCTCCCGCTTGGATGGGTGGGTGGGGGGGTTGGACTAGATGACCTACAAGATCCCTTCCGACTCTGATGATCTGTTTATCTGCTACCAATCTTCCTTTGAAAGATTGGTAAGCAAAGCCAGTGGAACAGAGAGACCCTGTGTGTGTGTTTGTGTGTGTGTGATGAGGAGAAGGCACATTCCAAGCCTACGTTGAAATCTCCGTTCACACAACCCAACCTGGGTTAACCCCCATCTGCAGCTGGAGCAGGTGAGAACAAAATTGGTTGCATTCACACAGAGGGGAGGGGAGAAGAAAAGGTGAAATCTAGCCAACTTGGAACATAGACGCATAGATATATTTTTCTACTGGGGATTTTATCTGAAGGTTATAGTAAAGAAAGAACATATCTGATTATTCATGTTTTAACTGCGGCTTAGAATTATATTTGTCAAAATTGAGAAAACTCCGATGGAAGAGGTGATTAAGAAAACAAAGATGACTAATAATAGTAATTGTAAATAAAGGTAATATGTATTAAGGATATGTACGAATAGATGATGGAAATGTAAGATAATATTATTATATGTTGATGGAAAAGGTGTTGAAACATTGAACTAAGATTTGTACTGGTGGAAAACAATAAAAATCTATTGTTAAGAAAGAAAAGAAAATAATGGAATGTGCAGAAACGAGTAGATTAACATTAGCAATTAGGGAGCAAGAAGAAAAAACAGTATTATAAGATCTGGGATTTAGTTTATCAATGGCTGGATCGAAGAGTAAGAAATTGAAGGATATTGTAATAATAATGATACATTATAATTGATTACTTTTAAATAAGTGATAGTATGAATATAATTTAGTAAGAATTGAGTTTTGCTTTTAAAGGCAGCCCGAAAATGAAACCAACATTTAAATAATGGTATAATAACGAGATAATATGATGTGGAACGCTGATTAGAATATAATACGGATGTAAAGTTAAGAGAAAAGGATTGTAGATATTGTGCACATGATATATATACACCAAACCGGCACGCTGTATAACTGAAAGATGGTTTTATTTGTTGTTTTTATATGTTATAAAAGTAAAAAAATAAATAAAAAAGAGAAACATAGATGCATAGAGCCGGAAGGGACCCCCAAAGGTCTTCTAGTCTGACCCCAGTTCAAAGCAGGAGACCTTATTATGCCAACCCGGTCCAATAGGGTACAGGTCATTCTTGACTTACATACAGTTCGTGGAGTGACCGTTCAAAGATTACGCCGACCCTGGAAGAAAAAAACAGTGGCTCGGCCACTGGCTCACATTTATGCCGGTTGCACGCGTCCGGGGTAGGGGTGGGTGGGGGGGATGGGGGGAAGGGAGCCACGCCATCCCCTTTTGCGACGTTTGGACCAGCAAAGTCAAGGGGGTGGGGGTGGGGGAGACGGATCTGCTTAACAACCGGGTGACTGACTTTACCAAAGGCCCAGATTCGCTTAACGACGGAAGCAAGGAAGGTCGTTAAAACTGGGGCCAAGCTCCCTTAACGGATGTCTCCCTCACGAACGAAGATTGGGGGGGGGGGGCTGAATAGGAATTCTGGGAGTTCAAATCTACCTACCTCTATATCTCTATCTATAGCTAGCTATCTCTATATATCTACCTACCTACCTACCTACCTACCTACCTCTCTCTCTCTCTCTCTCGGTGTCTTTTTCTGTAAAATCTTTAAAAAAAGACTTTTTTTAAATAAAAAAATACAATATAAAAAGCTGGGAAACCCCCCAGCTGTTTAATTCCCCCACCCCACACACACACACACCCAAAAGATAAAATCAGACAACACTAGTGGGTTTCATTGATTTTTAATTATTCATTGCCGAAGGCGATAATATTTCTATGCAAAATACTCTCTTATATCTCCCCAAACCCCCGCCCCCAGCCCCCACCCCTGCTTATCCTCAGTGCCCCCAAAGAAACCACCCCAGCTAGTTCTTTTAATATTATTATTATTATTATTATTAATGTTTTTTTTTTATTTGGCATTTTTGCAAAGGGGGAACAGGGCGACCCTTTTGTGCCTGACCGACTTCTTATGACGCCTCCCCCTCAATCCCCATCATTGGGGGCGGGGGGGTGCATGGGGGGGTGGCATAAGGTGTGTATGAGGGGGGGGCGGGGCACAGGGATCCTGTCCCTGGGTTGAAAGCCCTTGACAAGTGTCAGTCAGCAGGATGGATGGCTGCCATCTCTGGAGTGGGGTGCTGAGCGTAAAGGGGGAGGGTCGAGACCCCCCACTAGTCCCCCCAAAATCAGGCCCAGCTTCTGGGACCCGGAAGCAGCCATATTTGCAGGACGGTGGGAGGGAGGGGGTGCCTTTGGAAACCGGGGTAATAAATAAATCTTTCTCTCTCTATACATATATATCTATATATTTCCCCCCCCCGCCCCGCTTCCCTAGGACAATGGTGTCTCCCAGCCAGCTGCCTTCTCAGCCTGTAATCGGCCACTGGGGTTGGAGTGGGGGCGGCACCCAGAGCCATCTAGACCACCCCAAGCTGCCTCTTTGTTGTGCTCAGAAAAAAAAAATTCTCTTTCCCCCCCCCCCCGCCTCCCTCTCCCTCTCTCTCTCTCTTCCCCTCCTTTAACCAGGTGAAAAAGGTCTACCTGGATGCGCATTAAAATAAACCAACATTTGAAATTAAAAAAAATGAGGGGAAAGGGGGAGCAGGAGGGGGCGGAGTCGGCAGTGGGGTGGGAGGGGCTTGAATTCTTCCAAACCTCCCCCCCACATCCCCATAAACCTCTCTTCATCGGCCATGTTGAAAAAAATTGGATGGATCTCCTGCCTTCCAACAGAATTTTTTTCCCCTCCCTCATTCCTTGCAACAGCGAGGACTAGTAACCCTGATTTGTTTTCAGCATCTGTGGCATCAAAATGGCCCAGATAAGATACCGCAAAGGCAGAAACGTACCGATCGATTAAGTTTCCCCTGAAAACTCTCCCTGCGGTGTGTGTGTTTATTTACTTTTTTTTTAATTCTGTAATTCACAATTTCTGCCCGCCCCGCCACAAACTCTCGGCCTTGTGAATTTGGGGGGTCTCGAATTTGGGGTCTTTCAAAGCAGTAAGGGTGGGAGGGAAAGGGGCATCATTTCCCTAACCCACCTTCTTCCTCCTCCCAGTTTCTCTTTGTTTGTTTTTTGCTTTTATGTACAAAAAAAAAAATTTAAAAATAAATAAGAATAATCCATTCCTCTTGGAAAGCGACCATTTTCCAATGGAAAAAAATCAAAAACAATTCTTCAAAGTAGATTTTTCTCCCCCCACACCCATTAAAAACGGTTTCTCCTTTATATATTAGTTTTTTTTTGTTTGTTTGTTTGTTTTTCGTAACATCACGCACAGCCGCAACAAAAGACTTGATATGACCGCAAAAAGAATCACAGGAATCACACAGAAAAAAAAAAAAAATTTGCTGTTGTTAATCTTTTTCTCTCTTTCTCTCCTCTCTTCTTCCCTTCCGCAGAAAAAGAAAAAAAAAAATATTAGGTTGCTGCATGTAATAAAATTCCAACTCCCCCCCTTTTTTTTGTCCTCTCTCGAAGCCGCAGGGGATTCCCCACGTACTCAAGAGGAAATCAAAAATAAGAGTCGAAAAAGGAAAAATGCAAGTGCAAAAAAAAAAAAAAAAAGGAGAGCGTTTTATCTATATATGTTTTGCATATATATGAATAAAATTTCCTATTTGGCTATTCTGTACAAGCACACTTCTTCTTCTCCAGTTCTTGTTTCGATTCAACCTCAGCAACGTTTAAGACGGGTGGACCTCAACTCCCGGAATGGCCCTTATGCACATCCTTTTTGATATATACGGTCCTCGTGGCCGTACTTACTTTCTTATAATCCCTTCCTCTCCAATCTTGACGCTCTGGGAGACAGGAGAATATAGACAGGGAGGGCTGCTTGGAAGAAGGAGAAAAGGAGACCATCAGAGGGGATGGTTATAGAGAAAACAATAGACTATATAGAGATGGACAGGCTAACGCTGAAATTAAAAGACAAAGAAGATTCATTGGGATGAGTGGTTTAGAAATAAAAAGAAAATAAAATGGCAATTAGGAAAAGAATGAGGACGTATGTAAATAGGTATATATCTTACAGAAAAGATCGAAGTGTAAGATGAAATATAATGATTTGCAATAGGAGTAAGATGTCATGGAATAAGTAACCATATAATGAAAAATGTAAGGAAATGTTGGAAAATTAATAAAGTATTTATTAAATACTTTAATTCCCGCTGCTGGGGGATTCTGGGAGTTGAAGTCTGCTCATCCGTAATGTTGCTGAGGTTGAGACGCACTGTTTTAACGAACAATATTTCTTCACTCAAAAATCACGGAGGGAAAGAAGGAAACTAATTTTTCTTCCTTTCCTGAGGGGTTATTAACAAAAAAACCAACCCTGATATTTTAAAAAGCAAACACTTTGGAGGTGAACGATTTGAATCCTTGGCAGAGGGTTTATTTTTTCTTCCCCTCTCGTCTTTTTCTCCCAATTGTTGTCCCAATTGCTGTCTAAAGAAGAGGAAAAGCACGAGAATCCAAATTCCCTTTGTATCACTTGACACCCTGGGAACTCGTCCAGAAGACGTAGACAGATCGAAAGGATCTTCTGCTTGTAGAAAAAAAGAAAATGAAAAAGAATCCTTCCTTCCTTTCCTTCCTTCCCTCCTTCTTCCTTTCCTTTCCTTTCCTTTCCTTTCCTTTCCTTTCCTTTCCTTTCCTTTCCTTTCCTTTCTTTCTTTCCTTTCCTTTCCTTTCCTTTCCTTTCCTTTCCTTTCCTTCCTTCCTTCTTTCCTTCCTCTCTTTCTTCCCGATTCCTGACTTGCTTTCTGCTTGCTGAATAAAAGAGACCAGAATCTAAGGACCAGCTCCCCCTCTTTTTTTTCTCCCCCCCAAATGACCGCATGCAAGTGCTAGCGCTGTTGGGGACCGGGGGTTGGGGGGAGGAAGGCCAGAAGCCCCTCTGTTGCGCTGCGGAAAGAAAATCGGGCGGGGAGAGGGGGCATCGCCACGCGAGTCGGACAAGAAGAAAGTGTACCGTCCTTTTCTCCCGCCCGTCTCCCCGTCCGAGTCTTAAAGAAGAGAAGAAGAAACTCAAAAGTAAGGGCGTATCTCGAGGCGTTTGCCCACCCCCCCTCTATCCCAAAAAGAGTGACCAACGGCTAAGTTCAAAGGGGTGGGGTGGGGGCAAGAGGCAGGGGGTGCTCCTCTGCTCCAGAGGCAGCTCCGGCGATGCGGTTGCAGAGTTGACGGTTGGTTGGTGGAATTCAAAGGATCCCTTTTTTCCCCCCTCCGAGGGAAATGGTTGAGTTCATCGCTCTAAAGTCTTTCACGAGCCGGAATCCAGATATAAGGACCAGAGAGTTCTTCAACGATTCTCTTGATCTTGTGGTAGACTTCCTCAAAGCTCTCTCCTTCTACGATGGCTGGAGGGAAGAGAAGAGAAGCAGAGCACCATTGGGATGAGCAAGAGGAGGAACCGAAGCCGGAGGTGTCACGGCCCCATCATGGGATCCCGATTCGGGGGAGGAAAAGTAGGAGGATTTGGAACTGGGAACGTCCGACCCATCGGATCCCGGTTTGGGGGCAGAGGATTTGGAACTGGGAACGTCCGACCCATCGGATCCCGGTTTGGGGGCAGAGGATTTGGAACTGGGAACGTCGACCCATCGGATCCCGGTTTGGGGGCAGAGGATTTGGAACTGGGAACGTCCGACCCATCGGATCCCAGTTTGAACAGCTGAAAATGGCCGAAAAACAGCACGAAAAGGCCCCAAAACAGCATGAAAAAGGCCTGAAAAACAGTGTGAAAACGGCACAAAAAACACCCTGAAAATGGCTGAAAACAGCCTGAAAACGGCCCGAAAACCAGTGTGAAAATGGCCCGAAAAACAGCCTGAAAAAGGCCCGAAAAACAGGCCGAAAATCAAGCGGGAGCAGGGCCAGCTGGTGGTGTGATTTTCTGGTTCGTCGAACGGTGCACAATCTTAACAACCGTTTCGTGCGAACTGGCGCGAATCGTCGGCAGCCCACCTCTGGCACGTTCATGTGGACTAGAAACCTGAGACGATCCATTTTTTTTTTTTTAAATGATGAAGCTATGGATTCGGGCCTACCTGAAAAGCATTCCGTAAACTCCTGCTCCAGTTTCGTAGCTCTGTCGAAGGCCTTCCGCGCCTGCTCCTCCGTTATCCGCTTGTTAATTTCTCTGAGGGACAGCAAAAGAGACGTTCAGCACATGTTCGTTGCAACCCCTCAGCTCTCTGCACATGGGCAGAGAACTCCCCGGGCGGGGTTCCTCCTCCTTCTCCCTGCTCTAATGTTCTGCGGTTGCTCAACGCCGAAGAGAAACTGCCCAGAGGGATAGACTACCCCTGAACATGGAAGCCCCAGCTGTGTTTGGAGTCGTCTGTGAGCTGGTTGGGAGTGCTATTAACAGATAATCAGAGTTGGAAGGGACCTTGTGGGTCATCTAGTCCAACCCCGCCGCCCAAGCGGGAGACCCTACACCCATTTCTGACAAATGGCAGTCCAATCTCTTCGTGAAAGTCTCAAGTGATGGGAAGGGTAGTCCAGCCCATGTTGGGAGTGATGGGAAGGGTAGTCCAGCCCATGTTGGAGAAGGGTGGAATTGGAGCAAGGAGGCGAGTTTCTATCCCGGAGCTGACGGTCATTCAAGGGCGCGCCGGACTGTTCTTTTAACGGAGAAAAGACTGAACTTTCCTAACTAACGGAGACCTAGCCTAGACTGCCCCTAAACATGGAGGCTCCATTGATCAAAACTCCTTCTAGCCGAGGGTGGAGCCAGAGCGGCTGTCTGACTTTCCCTGGCCTTGTGTCAGGGAGTTCCACAGCTCCATCCCTTGCGGTTTGGATTATTTTGCCTCCGCGGCTCTCTCCCATCATTGGGGACGATAACAGATAATTAGACAGATGGACAGAGTTGGGAGGGAACTTGTAGGTCATCTAGTCCAACTCGAACAGTCCAACAGACCAGAAATAAAAGCTAAAATAAGCAAAAAAAAAAAAAAATAGTAAGAGAACACCTGTCTGATCTTGATGAAAACAAATCACCGGGGCCTGATGGATCACATCCCAGTTTTAAAGGAGCTGGCAGAAGTCATCTCAGAACCGCTGCACCATATCTTTCAAAAATCCTGGAGCACCAGGGAACTACCAGAGGACTGGAAAAGAGCTGATGTGGTTCCCATCTTCAAAAAAGGGGAAAAAAACAGACCCAGGAAAACTACAGACCTAATCAGCCTAACATCAATACCCGGGAAGATACTGGAAAAGATAATAAAAAAACAAATCTGTCAACATCTAGGAACAAGTAATAACTAGCAGTCAGCGCGGGTTTGTTAAGAACAGATCATGCCAAAGCAATCTCATTTCATTCTTCAACACAGTGACCAAATTAGTAGGCCAGCAAAATACTGTGGACATAATATATTTAGATTTCAGCAAGGCATTCGACAAAGTAGACCACAACCTACTTCTTGGTAAGCTAGAAAAAAGTGGGACAGATAGCACCACCACTAGATGGACTCGCAACTGGCTGGCAAACCGTACTCAACGAGTAGCCCTTAATGGGTCTAAGTCTACCTGGAGGGAAGTAAGCAGTGGGGTGCCACAAGGTTCCCTCTTAGGCCCAGGACTCTTCCATATCTTCATTAACGACTTAGATGAGGGAATAGAAGGGGAACTTAGCAAACTTGCAGATGATACTAAGCTGGCAGGAACAGCCAACACCCAAGAAGACAGGCTCAAGATCCAGAGGGATCTTGACAGACTAGAACACTGGGCTGTATCTAACAAAATGAAATTCAGTGTAGAGAAAAGAAAAGTCCTACACTTAGGCAAGAAAAACCAAAAGGACACATATAGACTGGGTGAAACCAGGCTCAATAGCAGGAACTGGGAGAGGGATCTTGGAGTCTTAGTGGACAACCAGCTAAAGAGGAGCCAGCCGTGTGCAGCAGCAGCAGCCAAACAAGCCAATGCAATCCTAAACTGCATTAACAGAGGGATACAATCAAGATCAAGGGAGGTACTAATGCCACTCTGTAAAGCCTTAGTAAGGCCACACCTGGAGTACTGCATCCAGTTTTGGTCACCACACTATTAAAAAAAGAGGTTGAGACTCTAGAAAAAGTGCAGAGAAGAGCAACCAGGATGATTAGGAGACTGGAGACTAAAACATATGAAGAACGGTTGCAGGAACTGGGCTTGGCTAGTCTAGTAAAGAGAAGGACTAGGGAAGACAGGAGAGCATCTTCCAATATTTGAGGGGCTGCCCCAGAGAGGAGGAAGGGGGTCAAGCTATTCTTCCAAGGCCCTTGAAGGCCAGACAAGGAATAATGGATGGAAACTGAACAAGGAGAGATTCAACCTGGAAATAAGGAGAAACTTTCTGACAGGAGAACAATCAACCGATGGAACAGAAGTTGCCCTCGGAAGTTGTGGGAGCTTCATCCCTGGAGGCTTTCAAGAAGAGGCTGGACTGCCCTGTGTCAGAAATGGTGTAGGGTCTCCTGCCTGGGCGGGGGGTTGGACTAGATGACCTACAAGGTCCCTTCCAACTCTGATTATCTGTTATCTGTTAACCCCCCTGCCCAAGCAGATAACAGAAAATTGGAGTTGGAAGGGACCCTGGAGGTCATCTAGTCCAACCCTCTGCCCAAGCAGGAGTAGCTACACCATTTCTGACAGATGGCAGTCCAATCTCTTCTTGAAAGCCTCCAGGGATGAAGCTCCCACAACCTCCATCCTTCATTAAGAGATTAACAGATTAACAGAGCTGGAAGGGACCCCAGAGGTCATCTAGTCCAACCCCCTACACCATTTCTGACAGAGCTTTCCCCCTAGCCCTCCTTGCTTGGCCAGAGACTCCTCCTAGCCCCCCCAAAAAACAACCTGACCAGCACACATGTAAAGGTCCCCCCGACCTCCCCGAGACCCCTACTCACAAAACATTCTCGAGGGAGCGGGGCCGGATGAAAATGGCGATGGGGTGAAGCTGAGCGGCTTGCAGCCTCCGGACGGCGTTGGCGGAAACGTCCAAAATGCAGTGCTTGCCCTGGGAATTGGGGAGGTGGGGAGAACGATGGGCTCAGGAAAGCCCCCCCACAACCAGAGAGAGTTGGGGGGGGAAACTGAGCCCCGATGATGGATTACAATGGGGGGACCCTAAAACGCCCCTCTTAATTTTGCAATCTTTTTCTCTGTCTCTCCTTCTCTGCCCCCGTCCACCTCTTCTTTTTTCTCTCCCCATCTCTCTCTCTCCCCTTTTCTCTTCTCTCTCTCCCTCTTTCCTATCTCCTTTTCTCTCTCTTTTTCTCCCTGTCGCTTTCTTTCTTTTTCTCTCCCTCCCTTTCTCACCTATCTCCTTCTCTCTCTCTCTTTCTCTCACTGTCTCTCTCTTTCTTTTTCTCTCCCTCCCTTTCTCACCTATCTCCTTCTCTCTCTCTTTCTCTCCGTTTCTCTCTCTCTCTCTTTTTTTCTCTCCCTTCCTCTCTCCGCCTCTCTTCCTCTCTCCTTCTCTCTCTCCATCTTTCTCTCTCATTCTTTCTCTCTCCGTCTCTCTGTCCCTGCCTCTCTCCCCACCTTTTTCTCTATATTCTTCCCTCTCTTTCTCTCCCTCTTTTTCTTTCTATCTCCTTCTCTCCTTCCCTCTCTTCTTTCTTCTTACCCTCTCCTTCCCTCCCTCTTTGTCCCTCTCTTTCACCTTTTTCTCTCCCTCCCTTTCTCCACCTCTCTTCCTATCTCCTTCTCTCTCCTTCTCTCCCTGTCTCTTTCTCACTCTCATTCTTTTTCTCTCCCTCCCTTTCTCACTTCTTCCTATCTCCTTCTCTCTCCTTCTCTCCCTGTCTCTTTCTCTCTCCCCCTCTCTGTCCCTGCCTCTCTGTCCCTGCCTCTCTTTCCACCTTTTTCTCTATATCCTGCCCTCTTTCTTTCTCTCCCTCTTTTTCTTTCTATCTCCTCTCTCTCTCCTTCCCTCTCTTCTTTCTCCCTCTCCTTCCCGCCCTCTCTGTCCCTCTTCCACCTCTTTTTCTTTCTCTCTCTCGTTCTCTCTGTCCCTCTCTTTCCACCTCTTTTTTCTTTCTCCTCTCCTTCTCTCTGTCCCTCTCTTCCACCTCTTTTTCTTTCTCCCTCTCCTTCTCTCCCCATCTCTCTCCCTCTTTCTTTTTCTCCCTCCCTTTCTCCACCTCTCTTCCTATCTCCTTCTCTCTCTCTCCTTCTCTCCCTGTCTCTTTCTCTGTCTCTCCCTGCCTCTCTCCACTTTTTCTCTATATCCTTCCCTCTCTTTCTCACCCTCTTTTTCTCTCTCCTCTCTCCGTCTCTCTCTCCTTCTCTTCTCTTTCTCTCTCCCTCTCTTCCACCTCTCTTTTTCTCTATCTCCTCCTCTCTCTCTCCCCATCTCTTTCTCCCTATATCTCTGCCTCTCTTACTCTTTCTCCCCCTCTGCCCTTCCTCTCTCCTCTCTCTTTTTCTCCCTGTCTCTCTTTCTCTCTCACACACTCTCTGCCCCCCGTTCTTTCTCTCCCTGTCCCTCTCACGCCTCGTCTCTGTGTTCGTGCCGCATACCTGCTCAGCCACCTCCCGTACAGATTGGACGCTCGTCCCGTACAGGTGGCTGTTGTACTGCCCGGCCTCGATGAATTTGTGGCTTTGGATGTCCTTCTCCATCTTCTCCCGCGAAGCCACAAAGTGGTAATCCCGTCCGTCCACTTCGTACTCCCGTTTTGGCCGCGTGGTGTCTGCCGAGGGAGGATGGGGGGCCTCACTCCCTTCCTGCGTAGGGTGGAGCGACCCTCTTGCCCCCCCCCCCAAATCCATTTCCCCAGATCCGGAGACTGAAACCCCACCACACACACACACCCCACAAGTGGGGAGGGGGAAGAGGACCCCCTCTGTGGTGGACTCACGTGGGACGCAAGACCCAAACTTGTCTGGAAATTCAGAGAGGAGGTCGTCGTTGACGCGGTCCTTGGTGGGCCCCAAAATAATGATCGGACGGGCATAATGAACTAGAACGAAAGGGGGAAAAGTTTAAAAAGAGAGGAAGGGGCGTCATGATTGGAAATGTGGGGAGGGATGCAAAACTCCAAGTGTCGGGGCTCCAACAAATCCACCCCCATTCAAATCACTAGTCTCTAGCCACATCTCTCAGAGTTAAAAAAAAAAAGATTTATTAGGAATGGCCATGTTGGCGTTAGCTGGGTGCAACCAATACTAAAATCCATCATTCATTTCATCCTTGAGCCTGGTCTTCCTCCCAACTTCCCTGGATGTATATTCTCCAATGGGACACACCCATAGCCAAGAGTCATCAATCATGCTCCCCAGTAATAATCTTGCGCGCCAACATCTTCGGCTGCCTAGCAATTATCTGAAGCATTTGAGGAATGTACTTCTCCCCCCAATTCCCTTTTTCTGGCAGCTTAAAAGATCAAGGGAGTATCTTTTTAGTTGACACCAAGCAGGGACCTCGAAACCTCATGGGGGGAGCAAGCAAGGAAGCCATGAAAAAGGTTTCCCCCCCCCTCACCTTCCATTTGCACAACTGTTTCATAGCTCAACACGGTGTCCTCTCGACCTGTGGAGGAAATGTAGGGAGCGCGGTCAAATTTTCTTCCTGGCAGGATGCTCCCGGGTACCACGACTTGTGCTAGGAGGAGAGGAGGAGGAGGAAGAGGAGGAAGAGGAAAGGAGGAGAAAGAGGAGAGGACGAGGAAGAGGAAGAGGAGGAGGGGGAGGAAGAGAAAGAGGAGGAAGGAGGAGGAAGAGAAAGAGGAGGAAGAGGAGGAGAGGAGGAGGAAGGGAAGAGGAGCAGAGGAAGAGGAGGAGGAAGAGGAGAAGGAGAAAGGGGAAGAGGAGGAGGAGGAAGAGAGGTGGAGGGAGAGGAGGAGGAAGAGAAAGAAGAGAAGAGGAAGAGGAAGGGGAAGAGGAGGAGGAAGAGAGGTGGAGGGAGAGGAGGAGGAAGAGGAAGAGGAGAAGAGCAAGAGGAGGAGGAAGAGGAGGAGGAGGAAGGCGAAGAGGAGGAAGGGGAAGAGGAGAAGAGGAAGAGGAGGAGGAAGAGGAGGAGGAGGGAGGGGAAGAGGAGGAGGGAGGAGGAAGAGGAAGAGGAGGAAGAGGAGGAGGAGAGGAAGAGAAGGAGGAAGAGGAGGAGGAGAGGAAGAGGAGGAGGAAGGGGAAGAGGCAGAGGAGGAAGAGAGGTGGAGGCAGAGGAGGAGGCAGGGGAAGAGGAGGAGAGGAAGAGGAAGAGGAAGGGGAGGAGGAAGAATAGGGACAGTGGAGAGAAACCAACTGCAAGCAGGGAAGGAGACGGGCGGAAGAGGGAGGGGAGGGGCCTCCCAGAGGTGGACAAAGGAGGAGGAAGAAGGGCCTCCGAGAGCCACACCCACCTTGAGAGCCTGATCCAGGGCCCCGATCCTGGAGGAGGAAGGAAGGAAGAGAAAATAAGGAAGAGAAAGGCAGGAGGAGCAGAGAGAAAGAGAGAGGCCTCCATTTCTGTCACGGAGTGTCCTTGGACACTGGGGGTGAGGGGTGGATGTTCCTCCTTTAAAACGGGCGTGTTGTGGGTGGGCAGCTTCTTCCCCAGGACAAAGGACCCCACCCGAGAAGCCCTCTAGATGTGGGACAACAAAGCCCATCACTCTGCCCAGCAGGACACACACACAGATCCGTCGTATCCTGCTCGGATGCGCTGGCTTCATGGACGTTAAACTGCCACACTGCGCCGACTCGTGAGAAAGGGGTTTCCCCCAAGCTGCAGAAGAGAGCTTTGCACACACACACACACACACACACACACACACACACACACACAAATGCGCGCACACACATGCACACTGACTCCCATTTGAAGCCTAGATGTGAGGTTAGATGGCAGGGGACCAAAAGGAGAGAAGTGCGCCTGGCCCGGAGCTGGTTTCCCCCCGACCTCAATACCTCGAAGCACTCCCAGAATTCCCCAGCCAGCAAGCCAACCAACAGGTGTCACAGGTAGTCCTTGAGTTATGGCCACAATTTGGGAGCAGGAGCCCCACCTTGCTTAGCAACCGTAATCCGTGCAGTCACGGCCTGAGGTTGTTAGCCAAATCACAGGTGAGAACTACCTTTGGCTTCCCGCTGGCTCTACTACCAGAAGCTGGCAAGAAGTTTTGTAAATCCCAGGGGTTTGCAAGCAGGCAGCGGGTAGAGTTAAGTGGCCGGTGCCCATGACTGGCAGGGGAGGTGTGGCAAGGATACGTGTGGCATGCAAGGGTGTGTGGGAGGCATAGTGGGGCTGAGGGAGGGTGGTGTGAGGGTGTGAGGACATGGTGAAGTTTGGGAAGGGTGCACAGGCAGTGGAAAGGTGCGGCAAGGCTCAGGGAGGGTGCGCGAGTGTGCAAGGGATGGCCTGGGGAAGGTGTGCAAGAAGTAGAGACAGTGTGAGCGTAGAGGCTCCGGTGGGGGAAAAACTAACATGAACGACTTGCAACGTTTCCTACTGTCTTCCCCAGTGACTTTCTGGGCAGGCCTGCAGGAAAACTCGCCAACGGCAATCCCATCGTTTTTCGGGCCCTGCAACCGGTTGTAAATTGCGAGCCAGCTGCCGAGCGCTCGGATGACTTCATAAAATAAGTCCAAACCGTCACTGAATGACCGGTCGTAACCCAAGAACTACCTGTAATCAAACCAAGTTTGGCCAGATTCCAATGACTTGTCCCAGTAATTCCAAATTCTCTCGCAGTCTTCAACCCTTGACAGACGGCCCCCCTCAATTGTGCCGGGATGCTTTTCAAGGCCAGGGATGGGCTCACCTTTGCTTTTAACCTCGTCCACTCCCGTCGCTCGACCCTGCAGAAGGCAGACGGAGAAGGAGCATCAGCCGGGGACCCCAAGGCCTTCCTTCTAAGCCCCCCCAAAAACCGCCAAAGCCTAGATACCTTCTCCAACACCTCAAAGATGCTGCCCCACCATTAAAAAAAACCCACCCCAAATGGCACGAAACAACCCCCTCCGAATCTCATCGTTGAGTATCGAGCATCTTACAAGATTTCGCACCGATGCTACGACATCCGTGGAGACGGTTTTGCACCTCAATTTATACACAGCGCGAACCGCCAAAATCTTGAAGGGATTTGCACACCCCTGGGCAAAGGCTTAGAATTCGGGGCGTCCGTGCAACCAGGCAAGATCACAAACATGTTCCGAGACTGGGCAGCTTGGCTACGGCCGGACCCATTTTAATGGGTGGGTGCACAGCCAGGGAGGGTGGGATTCATCCGGTTTGAGCGAACCGGTTGTTAAATTTACCTCTGGTTCACCGGCTGGCCCTGCCCACCTCTCCCAGGAGTCTCCGCGCACCCTGGTTTGGATGCAGGTAAGTGCAGGGTCGGTGCGGAGACTCTGGGAGGGCGAAAAATGGCCGTTCCGGAAGGTCCGGAAACAGCTTCCGGATCCCGGGGGAGGCCATTTTTGCCCTCCCAGTGGCCTGAGGGGAGCCTCCGGACTCTGGGGAGGGCAAAAAACACCCCCCTTCCAAAGTTCCAGTAGGCCACGCCCACCATGGACACGCCCACCCAGCAATGGGGCAGCGAATCGGTTGCTGGGGCTTTTGAATCCCACCCCTGTGTACACATCCTGCCTCTCTCGGGTCTCCTGAACCCCCACCTTTGAAAGCCCCCTCCCCAAAGACCGCCACACACACACCCCTTTATCCCTCACCGCCTCTTGCTGGGAATGAAGCCGAGCTCGTCACTGTCGCCATCTGGATGGACGCGCCGCGCCTGCCACCATTCCTCGTCGGAAGCGTCGATGACGTGAAGGACGTCGCCGAAATGGAAACTCAGAGCCTGGCTCAAGAAGCCGCAGTCCTTGGTCTTGTCGTAGTCGAAGAGAGCCCTGTTTGGTAAGGGGGGTGGGTGGGTAGCAGAGGTGGTATTCAGCCAGTTCGCACCTACTCGGGCGAACCGGTAGCAAGGATTTGGCGTGGGTCGCCAAAACGGTAGCAACATCTGGCTGGCCACGCCCCCAACCCGGCCACCTGGTTTCCGCTCACTCGCTTGCCCCGCCCGCCCGATGCTGGCTGCCCCGGTTTAAAGGACGACTGCTCCTCCGTCCTAGCCATGCATTTTCAAGCAGCCACTTGAAAACACACGACTGTGGGCGGAGCAGCGGTCCGTTAACCTGCGAAACTTCCCCAGTGCTGGATTCTTCATGGACAGTAGAAGTAGCTGCTTCCCCTTGTGAGTAAAGTGCCTGGAGTGAGAGGGAATGAAGGCTGGGGGTGGGGGGGTGGGGTGGGGGAAGGAAATCCAGCCACAGAG
The DNA here is from genome assembly GCF_049901735.1 of Notechis scutatus. Taxonomy (NCBI): domain Eukaryota; kingdom Metazoa; phylum Chordata; class Lepidosauria; order Squamata; family Elapidae; genus Notechis; species Notechis scutatus. Next base: position 120,601,425 of record NC_142025.1, read on the forward strand.
AAGTTTGAATGAGCTGCAAACGCGCGTGTTCGTTAACCTGCAAAACTTCCCCAATGCTGGATTCGTTTCCCCTTATGAGTAAAGTGGCTGGAGTGAGAGGGAATGGAGGCGGACAGGGGTTTGTGTGTGTGTGTGTGTGTGTGTGTGTGGAGAGAGAGAGAGAGAGAGAGAGAGAGAGAGAGAGAGAGAGAGAGAGAGAGAGAGAAGAAAGAAAGAAAGAAAAGAAAGAAAGAAAGAAAGAAAGAAAGAAAGAAAGAAAGAAAGAAAGAAAGAAAGAAAGAAAGAAAGAAAGAAAGAGGAAGGGAGAGAAAGAAAGAAAGAAAAAGAAATAGGGAGAGTGTCTGTGGTGTGTGTGTGTGTGTGAGAGAGAGAGAGAGAGAGAGAAAGGAAGGGAGAGAAAGACAGAAAGAGACAGAGAAAGAGAAAGAAAGAAAAGAAATAAGAAGGGAGAGAGAGAGAGAGAGAGACAGAGAAAACTCTGTGCTATTATTTCTCATTGTTCCATTATTTATCATGTGTTAATATTTTACACTGTCCCTACACCTAGAGTGATTGTACTGCCTTCCTTTTTGCCCAGGGCTACCACGTATTTTTCAGGGTTTACATGCATTCCATAGTCTATAGTCCAGAGCCTAAATACACGTGCGTTTAAAGGGACTTTGGAGGTCTTCTAGTCCAACCTCCTGCTCAGGCAGGAAAACCGAGGATGCCAAACTCTGAGTGGAGGCCCTGGGAAAAGTGTCAGAATAACAGAATAACACTGAGAAAGGGACCTTGGGGGGAGAACCCTATACCATTTCAGAGAAACGGCTGTCCCGTCTTTTCTCAAAAGCTTCCAGTGATCGAGCACCCAGAACTTCTGGGCACAAGCAGGTCCACTGGTTAATTATTCTTACTGTCAGCAAGTTCCTCCTTAGTTTTAGGTCGCTTCTCTCTTTGTTCAGTTTCCATCCATGGCTTCTTGTTTGCCTTCTGGTGCTTTGGAAAAATACATTGTGCCCCCACCCCTTCACTCTTTCTGGCAGCCCCTTAAAAGCCTATCGCACTCTTGGGCAAAGCCTGTGAGCCATTTCCTCCTTTCAGGGGTCCATGAAAGTACATCTATAGTATGCAGATAATAAAAGTCAGAAAAAGGTGAACAACATTTTTACAGAACTATAGATAAAGTTGAGGCTGGGAGTGACCAGGAATGGCGGGGAAGGGAGGGGCCGGGCGAGGCACCCCTTGACGTGAGTGACATTAAGTTGGCCACACCCACCCAATCACGTGACCACCAAAGCCACGCCCACAGGATCACCAAGCCACACCCACCAAATAAGCCACGCCCACAAAACCGGTAGTAAAAAAAAAATTTGAATCCCACCACTGGTGGTGGGTAGATTATGGGGGATTATGGGGGGCGTAGAGCGAGGAGGCCAAAAGATCACGGGGTGAGTTAAGGTCTGCCTCGAAGCCTCCCCCTTCCTTTAAAGTCGTTCGACAGTGAGATGGCTGGCATATCGATTGACTAAATAAGTTTAAAATGTTTCTTAAAATTAGCATTTCTGTTTAGTTTGGTCTAGTGGTGAAGGCATCCGGCTAGACATCAGGAGACGGTGAGTTCTAGTCCCGCCTTAGGCATGAAAGCCAGCTGGGTGACTTTGGACCAATCACCAGGAGACGGTGAGTTCTAGTCCCGCCTTAGGCATGAAAGCCAGCTGGGTGACTTTGGACCAATCACCAGGAGACGGTGAGTTCTAGTCCCGCCTTAGGCAAGAAAGCCAAATGGGTGACTTTGGACCAATCACCAGGAGACGGTGAGTTCTAGTCCCGCCTTAGGCATGAAAGCCAGCTGGGTGACTTTGGACCAATCACCAGGTGACTGAGAGTTCTAGTCCCGCCTTAGGCATGAAAGCCAATTGGGTGCTTTGCTTAGCAACGAAAGAGGCCAGACATTTTCTCTAGCCATTCCCCTCCCTTCATCTCAGCAGGTTCCAACCAATCTTGGCCAACCTCAAAAATACGAATATGAAAGGATGAAACGCCATCAGGAAAGCCCCCAGGTTATTATTATTATTTTTTTTTAAAAAAAAATAACACTGTCACCCCCACTGATTTTTGGGCGGGACACCCCTGGACTCAGGGAAGGGGGTCCTAAGGACTGGGGAGCTCACCGGATATAGAAGCCCCTCTTGGGGTTACTCCGAAGCGACGCGGTTCCTGAACCCAAACTGCTGTTCATTAGTTGTTCCCGGAGATCGTGGATCTTGGCCTCAAAGCGGCTGTATTCTACAAGGGGGAGAGATCAGGGAATGGGGGTGTGGGTGGGTGGGTGAGTAGGTGATGCTGGATCCTAGAATCATGGAGGTGTAGAATTGAAATGACTCCAAAGATCATCTAGTCTAGTTCTTCGCAACTTTTGGAAATTTAAGAGGCACGGACTTCAACTCCCAGAATTCAACCTTTGGGAAATTTAAGAGATGGGGACTTGAACTCCCAGAACTCAAATGTGGGAACTTTTAAGAGGCGAGGACTTCAACTACCAGCATTCAACCTTTTAAGAGATGAGGACTCCAACTCTCAGAATTCAACCTTGGGAACTTTAAGAAGGGTGGACTTCAACCTTGGGAACTTTAAGAGGTGAGGACTTCAACTCCCAGAATTCAACCTTGGGAACTTTAAGAGGTGAGGACTTCAACTCCCAGAATTCAACCTTGGGAACTTTAAGAGGTGAGGACTTCAACTCTTAGAATTCAACCTTGGGAACTTTTAAGAGGTGAGGATTTCAACTCCCAGAATTCAACCTTGGGAACTTTAAGAGGTGAGGATTTCAACTCTCAGAATTCAACCTTGGAAACTTTTAAGAGGTGAGGACTTCAACTCCCAGAATTTAAACTTGGGAACTTTAAGAGGGGTGGACTTCAACCTTGGGAACTTTAAGAGGTGAGGATTTCAACTCTTAGAATTCAACCTTGGGAACTTTTAAGAGGTGAGGACTTCAACTCCCAGAATTTAAACTTGGGAACTTTAAGAGGGGTGGACTTCAACCTTGGGAACTTTAAGAGGTGAGGATTTCAACTCTCAGAATTCAACCTTGGGAACTTTTAAGAGGTGAGGATTTCAACTCTCAGAATTCAACCTTGGGAACTTTAAGAGGTGAGGATTTCAACTCTTAGAATTCAACCTTGGGAACTTTAAGAGGTGAGGACTTCAACTCCCAGAATTCAACCTTGGGAACTTTAAGAGGGGTGGACTTCAACCTTGGGAACTTTTAAGAGGTGAGGACTTCAACTCCCAGAATTTAAACTTGGGAACTTTAAGAGGGGTGGACTTCAACCTTGGGAACTTTAAGAGGTGAGGATTTCAACTCTCAGAATTCAACCTTGGGAACTTTTAAGAGGTGAGGATTTCAACTCTCAGAATTCAACCTTGGGAACTTTAAGAGGTGAGGACCAACTCCCAGAATTCAACCTTGGGAATTTTAAGAGGGGTGGACTTCAACCTTGGGAACTTTTAAGAGGTGAGGATTTCAACTCTCAGAATTCAACCTTGGGAACTTTAAGAGGTGAGGATTTCAACTCTTAGAATTCAACCTTGGGAACTTTTAAGAGGTGAGGACTTCAACTCCCAGAATTTAAACTTGGGAACTTTAAGAGGGTGGACTTCAACCTTGGGAACTTTAAGAGGTGAGGATTTCAACTCTTAGAATTCAACCTTGGGAACTTTTAAGAGGTGAGGACTTCAACTCCCAGAATTTAAACTTGGGAACTTTAAGAGGGGTGGACTTCAACCTTGGGAACTTTAAGAGGTGAGGATTTCAACTCTCAGAATTCAACCTTGGGAACTTTTAAGAGGTGAGGATTTGAACTCTCAGAATTCAACCTTGGGAACTTTAAGAGGTGAGGACTTCAACTCCCAGAATTTAAACTTGGGAACTTTAAGAGGGGTGGACTTCAACCTTGGAAACTTTTAAGAGGTGAGGATTTCAACTCTCAGAATACAACCTTGGGAACTTTAAGAGGTGAGGACTTCAACTTCCAGAATTCAATCATGGGAACTTTAAGGGGACGCCCTGTATTGATGCACGTACCTCCCCAACCCCAAAGACACCTCTATTTCCATCTTCCTCCCTCAGCAGTCCTAAGAAAATTGGGGAGGGGGAGGATTGGATGGGGGTTGGACTAGATGACCTACAAGGTCCCTTCCAACTGTTATCTGTTATCTGATTTAAAAACTACACATTTTCCCCACATTTCCACCCCAATCGTCCTCAGCTGGATGGAAGTACAGTCATAACTAACCAGGATGAAAGGATGAAACACCACCAGGAAATCTCACAAATCATCATTTCTTTAAAAAAAAAAAAAAACACCCTTTCCAAGTTTGACGGGTTCATTTCAACACCCACCCACCCCAATCTCCCATAGCCTCTCGTGTGTTTCTCAAAAAAAAAAAATCTTACCATCTGGCTTATACTGGGCGATAATGGTGACGGTCTGGCCGGCGTTTTTCAGAGCGATGGCGGCTTGCTCGTGAGTAGCGTTCCTGAGATCCACGCCGTTGACCTGTCAGGAGAGGTTACATAACCCATCAAGAACAGAGTTGGAAAGGACCTCGGAGGTCTTCTAGTCCAACCTTTGGCTTAGGCAGGAGACCATATACAATCTGAGACAATTTGTGGCTGCGCAGTCTCTTCTTAAAAACCTCCAGTGATGGAGCAGCCACAACGTCTGGTGGCAAGCAGTTCCGCAGGTTAATTATCCTCAAAGTTAGCAAATTTCTCCTTATTTCTAGGTTTGGATCTCTCCTTGGTCACTTTCCACCCGTTGCTTCTTGTCCTGCCTTCGGGAGCTTTGGAGAATAGTTTGACCCCCCTCTTCTTTGGGGCAGCCCCTTAAATACTGGAAGGCTGCTATCGCATCCCCCCATACACCTCCTTTTCTCCAGACTAGCCAAACCCAAATCCAGCAACCTCTCTTCACGTGTTTTAGTCTCCAGGCCTTTAATCCTCTTAGCTGCTCTTCTCTGCACTTTTCCCAAAGTCTTGTTTGTAATGTGTGATGACCAAAAGTGGATGCAGGATTCCAGAGGTGGCCTTACTAAGGCTTTACAAAGCGGTGCTAATCCTTCATGTCATTTTGATTCTCTGCCTCCACTTATGGAACTGAGGACCCTATTAGCACACTGCTTATTAAAATATACAAGAAGTATAATAAGCAGTATAATAACTATTATATATATTAAGCAGTATAATATATTATTAGTTAATGCTTCAACACTGGAAGTTTATAAAAAGATGTTGGATAACCATTTTGTTTGAAGTGGTGTAGGATTAGGCAGGGGGTTGGACTAGAAGACCTCCAAGGTCCCTTCCAACACGGTTATTCTATTCTATACAGAATATCAGAGCATAGCATAGAATGCATTTCTATGATTTTTATTCCCACCACCACCAGAGATGCTCTAGAATGGAATGGGAAAAGGAATAAGAATATTTCATTTTATCACATTTTAATATTTTAGATTTCATTATATATATGGTATTCAGCTTTGTTCGGGTATTTTCCCACGTCATTATAGTTGTGCTTTTAAAGTTGTAGCAACGTTTCGGCAGAATCTCATCTGCCATCATCAGGCTTCTGTATTGGGTTCGTCTGTGAGTCAGACTTTTACAGTTGTTTCAGTTTTAAATTTGGGGCTAGCCTACTGCTGTGCCAGAGTGGTTTTTTTCTTCCTCCTGATTGGTTGGGAGTCTTGGTCTGTGTTTGTTGGTCTTGGAGTTTGCTGTGTTCTGCTTGATTGGTGTTTCTAATACCTTCTGTCTGTTTTATGGCTCTTTTTGTGTCTTGATTGGCTGGCAACATTGTGTTCCTGTATTGGAGGCCTTTAGTGCAGCTTGGCTTCGGGTAAATGGACGGCTATCATTAGTTAGGAAGCTGGGTTTCATCTGGGTGCCTGGTTGGGGTGTGTTTGAGCTGGAGGTATCAGGGGGGGTCTGTTTGTGCCCAGGTGTTTGCCTGGCTTGTGGTGTGGAGATTTTTTTGTTTGTGAGTGCAGGCTTCCAAATGATTGACAGTCTGGTGGAATCATCTCTTCTATTCATGCTTTCAGGTCTTTTTTCAATCTCTATGGCTTCTCTGATAATTCTGTGGCTGGAGTTTTCTATAGTGGCTAGGGTTTTGGTGCCATTGAAGTCGATGCTATGACCTGTGGCTTTCATGTGTTGGACTAGTGAGGACGTGTGTTCTAGCTTTTTTACTGCATTTTTGTGTTCATCAAGGCGAATACTTATTCTGAGAGAACAAACAGCACAAACCCCAAAATCAAGTTCACCATGGAAACGGAAACAAACAAACAACTACCATTCCTAGATGTACTAATCACAAAAAAACAGATGGCACAATAGGACACACTGTATACCAGAAGAAAACACACACCAACCGCTACCTCAACGCCCAATCCCACCACCACCCAGCACAGATAAACTCAGTGGCCAAAACACTAATCGCCAGAACCAAACACCTGGTAGACAAGACACACATTAAGACTGAACTATGCACCCTGACTAAAGTACTGACAGCCAACGGCTTCCACAAAAGCAAAATCACCGGCTTGATCCACAAAAACACACTGAGACATAATGGAGACCTAGAAGATGAACAGACCTATGGAACAGCTGTCCTGCCCTACATAAGAGGTACTACAGACAAAACCAGTAAGATACTACACAGACACCACATCAAGACTGCCTTCAAAACAGACAGAAAAATAGCAGCCATCCTTAGAAACCCCAAAGATAAAATTGACCTGGAAAACCAAGGCATATATGAAGTCCCCTGTGCATCTTGCCCGGCCACATACATTGGACAGACCAATAGAAGAATAAGTACCCGCCTGGATGAACACAAAAATGCAGTAAAAAAGCTGGAACACACTTCCTCACTAGTCCAACACATGGAAGCTACAGGTCATAGCATCAACTTCAATGGCACCAAAACCCTGCCCACTATAGAAAACCCCAGCCACAGAATTATCAGAGAAGCCATAGAGATTGAAAAAAGATCTGAAAGCATGAATAGAAGAGATGATTCCACCAGACTGTCAATTATTTGGAAGCCTGCACTCACAAACAAAAAAATCTCCACACCACAAGCCAGGCAAACACCTGGGCACAAACAGACCCCCCCTGATACCTCCAGCTCAAACACACCCCAACCAGGCACCCAGATGAAACCCAGCTTCCTAACTAATGATAGCCGTCCATTTACCCGAAGCCAAGCTGCACTAAAGGCCTCCAATAAAGTAACACAATGCTGCCAGCCAATCAAGACACAAAAAGAGCCATAAAACAGACAGAAGGTATTAGAAACACCAATCAAGCAGAACACAGCAAACTCCAAGACCAATAAACACAGACCAAGACTCCCAACCAATCAGGATGAAGAAAAAACCACTCTGGCACAGCAGTAGGCTAGCCCCAAATTTAAAACTGAAACGGCTGTGAAAGTCTGACTCACAGACGAACCCAATACAGAAGCCTGATGATGGCAGATGAGATTCTGCCGAAACGTTGCTACAACTTTAAAAGCACAACTATAATGACGTGGGAAAATACCCGAACAAAGCTGAATGCCATACATATAAATACCTGCGAAAACTTAAGAAAATATATATGCAGTATAATGAATAATATAAATATATAGTATAATAAGTATTAGAATAATCTTTCATTTTATTTTACTTATTTTATTTTATTCATTTTATTATTTTATTTTAATATTACATATATATGTATATGTATCATAAGCAGTATAATGAATAATATAAATATATATAGTATAATAAGTAGTATAATAAACTTTCATTTTATTTTAGTCTTATTTTATTTTACTTTGTTCATTTAATTATTTTATTTTAGTATTATTTATATATATATTTGTATATGTATAATAAGCAGTATAATGAATAATATTAATATATATAGTATAATAAGTAGTATAATAAACTTTCATTTTATTTTAGTCTTATTTTATTTTACTTTGTTCATTTAATTATTTTATTTTAGTATTATTTATATATATATTTGTATATGTATAATAAGCAGTATAATGAATAAATATATATAGTATAATAAGTAGTATAATAAACATTATAATAAATATATTTAGTATAATAAGCAGTATAATGAGTATAATAAATAGTAGTATAATAAATGTTATATATAGTATAATAAGCAGTAAAATAAATAGTATAATAACTATTATAATAAATATATATATTCTAATTAACAGTATAAAAAAGAGCAGTATAATGAACCTAATAAGCAGCCTTATGCTCATTATACTGCTTATCCGGGTTATTCTGGTTCAGCCAGCCGCCCCCCCTCCCCCGGTCCGGCCCTCGGAGGGAGGAGTGGGGTGGGGGTGGGGGAGGGTCTTACTGATAGAATCTGGTCCCCTTTCCGAAGTTCTCCGCTGAGGTCAGCTGGTCCTCCGGCCAGGATGAAGGAGATGAAAATGCCCTCGCCGTCTTCGCCCCCCACAATGTTGAACCCCAGCCCTGTCGAGCCACGGTGGATCACGATGCGGCGGGGTTCCCTGGAGAGAGAAGAAAGGAGGGTGTGTGTGTGTGTGTGTGTGTGTGTGTGTGAAATGGAACGGTTCTTGGGAGGTCATCTAGTTCAACCCCGCTCCCCCGATGGCTGGGGGGGAGGGTACTCTTGGAGTTGAAGTCCACCCACCCTCCAGTGGCTGAGTTTGGAACGGCTTCCCCTCCTCCTGACATCCAACCCGATTCCATCCTCGGCCTTCCTTCCTAACTCGTTCAGATCATTAAATTTGTACCGGATCTCTGCTTGGTCTTGTTCTGACCAAGGACTTCCTGAGACACTCACAATCCCGCTCTTTAGTCCCAAAAACCGTTGATTTTTATCCCAAATAGAAGTTCTGCCACATTCCTTCGGGATAAGTCTGATAAGCACCCACTTTTATCTCCCTTGAAATGCTGCCAACGACTAAATGGCCCATTAGCTGTACAAGGCCAAACGGAGCACAAAGTCAACAGGGAGCTTAAGAGTTTAAGCCGACTAGAACGAACGAAAGTTGCTTCCTGCAAAGGCTCCTGTCCCTTTGCTCCTCCTTTATGTCTTATGGGAGGGGCCAATCATCTCCCAGCCTTACTCCTGAGTCGCCCCTTTTGTCTTAACTGTTCTTGCCTTCTGGCAGCTCTGTGCATGCGCACACTGGGAACATGCTCCCCCTGCTCCTCTTCCTTGCTGCTGTCAGATTCTGGAGGCTCTGGAGTCGACATATAACTCCCAGATGGCTCTGGCACCATCGCTGTGTCAGATGCAGATCCCTCCTTCCCCAGGCCCTAGGACTGGCCCATGTTCCTCCACACTGTCTGACTCTGCTGCCAGCTCTGAAGGCTGCCGGCGGACCAACAACAGGCTAAACACACACCTAAATGCTTTCCATCCTCCTCTCCAGGCATCTCGGTAGCCTCCTGCTTTCAACTCCAAACCGAAACTGTCTTTTTGAAAGGTTGGGCACCAAACCCCGATCCATTCCACAGGACCGCAATACAAGCAGATCAGTTCATTGTCCTTGGTGCCCACAATTGCATTCAGCAAATGGCTCTGCCAAGGCTCTGCGGCAGGTGGGGGAGGCCACCCCTCCCCAGGAGGCGGGGCCAGCACTTACCTGGGAATATCTTCCTCCCCCATCAGTTCTTTTGGGATGGGGGAGTACCTCCGGGGAGAGGTGGGGGTCATGGCTTGTGGGTAGTCGGAACCCAGGTAACTCTGATGACCGATTTCGTTGTCTAGGTGATGGGAGTAAGCTAATAATGAAGAAGAAGGAGAAGGAGGAGGAGAAGGAGAAGGAGGAGAAGGAGAAGGGGAGGGGGAAGGAGGAGGAGGAGGAGGAGGAGGAGGAGGAGGAGGAGGAGGAGGAGGAGGAGGAGGAGAAGGAGAAGGAGAAGGAGAAGGAGAAGGAGAAGAAGAAGAAGAAGAAGAAGAAGAAGAAGAAGAAGAAGAAGAAGAAGAAGAAGAAGAAGAAGAAGAAGAAGAAGAAGAAGAAGAAGAAGAAGGGAAGGGAAGGGAAGGAAGGGAAGGGAAGGGAAGGGAAGGGAAGGGAAGGGAAGGGAAGGGAAGGGAAGGGAAGGGAAGGGAAGGGAAGGAAGAAAGAAAGAAAGAAAGAAAGAAAGAAAGAAAGAAAGAAAGAAAGAAAGAAAGAAAGAAAGAAAGAAAGAAAGAAAGAAAGAAAGAAAGAAAGAAAGAAAGAAAGAAAGAAAGAAAGAAAGGATTTATTGAATTTACATGACACCCGGTGGCCAAATTAAAATGCTTATCAAATCCCTTATGCCACCAGACTTGAAATTTAAGGCTTAGACCACCTAGAACTACGCCACTTTCGGTCTGACCTAAGCATAGTACATAAAATTACCCATTACAATGTTCTACTTGTCAATGACTACTTCAGCTTCAACCACATAGCACATGGGCAAACAATAGGTACAAACTCAAAGTAAACCGCTCCAAACTCGACTGCAGAAAATACGACTTCAGCAACAAGAGTGGTCAATGCCTGGAACTCACCACCCCAAAAAACTTTTAACCTTAAACTGTCTACCGTGGACCTCACCCCATTCCTAAGGGGTCTGTAAGAGGCGTGCATAAGCGCACCAGCGTGCCTACTGTCCCTGTCCTACTCTTCCCATTTATTTGTATTCATTTATTATGTATATACTTATACCTGTTTATTACTTATCTGTTTTGTTTTAGAAGGGGGAGGTATCATTTTGCAGAGTCAAAAACCTTTAATTCAGAATTTGCACAAGTCTAAAAAAGTATTGCTTACTAGTGGGCACTAATATATATATATATATATATATATATATTAAAGTTTTTTATTTTTATTTAAAAAATAAATAAAATCCATCTTTCAGTTATACAGTGTGTCGACTGGGTGCATATATATCTTGTGCAAATATTGATATTTGTATGCATTTCTTAGTAAGTTTACATTCATATTACAACCTTTTCATTATTATATATCATTATTAACAATATCATTTAATTTCTTACTGCATCTTCCAACCATTTATAAAATAAATCCCAAATCATATAACATTCCATTTCTTCTTGTTCTCTAATTGCCCATGTGAATCTACTCAATTTCTGCACATTACAATATTTTCTTAATCACCTCCTCCTCCTCCAACCTTTCCATTTTTCCAATTTTGAGCAAATACAATTCTAGCTGCTGTTAATATATGTATAATTAAATATGTCATTTCTTTACTATAGTTCTTGGGTAAAATCCCCAATAAAAATATATCAGGCTTTAAATCTATATGTTGTTGTTTGTCATCTTTTCCAACCAAGTATGTATTTTGTCCAATATCTTTTAGCTTCTGTGCATGTCTACCACCTATGATAATATGATCCAGGTATCTAATGATATTTCCAACATTTCACTGATTTAGGCACTAATGTATTTTTTTTTAAAAGATCAGTGAAGCTTTCCAATTATTAAAAATACTGGGAAACATGTAGATTTGAGATCTGAAATGTTTTTATTGGATAAAATATCAGGGAAAAAATGGATAAGGAATATGTATTTAATATTACACGTCTTAACAGCAGTGAGGATTATACTGGAAATACAATACTGGAAAAATGAAGATATACCACGAGAAGAAGAGATAGTCAGGAAGATACCAGATTGCGCAGAAATGGATAGACTGACATTGAAAAATTAAACAGACAGAAGATGTGGAATATGATCAAACATGGGATTTATGTTACCAATGGTTGGGAAAAAGGGAGTGGAAATTAAGAGTGTCAATTTGTATGGTTAAGCAAATGAAATACCCAGCCAACACAATGTTTATTAAGCACTAAGAAATGTATTTAATAGAAAATCAATCATTTTTTTTAAAAAATGAATATATATATATATATATATATATATATATCCCCCATTTTTGCACATATGATGTTTAGTTGGGTCTCCTCTGGAGCATCCATAGTCATTCTCAAGGCCATAATCGACCAGGGATACCTCTGTTATGAGGTTCTCTAAGAGGGGGAAGGTGGAGAGATGAAGAGGAAGGAGCAGGAAGCCACTCACAGGAAGTGAGGTCAGGGGGCGCATAAGAGTCATTCAAGTCAAGGGTGGTGGGCTTGGCCACCTTCAGGTACACAACGTCAAAGGTGTTCTTCAGAGCTGCCACCGCATCTTCATGCATGACGTCCTCCAGGCTCACATTGTTTACCTGCAAGGAGGAGAAGAGAGGGCGGTTGAGTGACGGGCTCATCTGTGGCGTTGGGTTGAGCATCCCACCCAATCCGTTTTCATCTGGCTAGTTATCAGCAGAGTATCTGCTTAGTATTTGTCAACTTTGTCTACTTTAAGAGGTGTGAACTTCAACTCCCAGAATTCCCCAGCCAGCATGGGGAGTTACACATCAGAGAGAAAGGGAGATGTAATCCCACACTCGCTGAAGAGGATCGATCCCTCTTGTGGAAAGCGGTGAAGTTTCCCCAACTTATGCTTATTTGTGTCCCCAGAAAGAAAGAGACAGGGACATCACATATATCATGACTTAAATGCACCAATTCATGAATTGGATTGAGTTGGACTAGGGTGGGTTGGGTTGGGTTGAGTTGAGTAAAGTGAAATTAGGTTGAGTTGAAGCGTTGGGTTGAATTGAGTTGGGTTGGCTTAGATTAATTTCAATTGAGTTGGGATGAGTTGAGTTAGGTTAGGGAAGGTTAAACTGGGTTGAGTTGAATTATCGGGTTGGGTAAGGTTAAGTTAGGTTGAGTAGAGTTGGGATGGGTTGAGTTGAGATTAACTTCAACTGAGTTGGGTTGAGTTGAGTTGGGTTGGGTAAGATTAAATTAGGTTGCTGAACTGAGTTGAATTAGGTTGGGTATGGTTAAATTAGGTTGAGTTGACTTGAGTTGGGTTGAGTAAGGTTAAATTAAGCTGAGTTGAATAGTTAAGTTGAGTTGGGTTGGGTTAAGTTAACTTGAACTTAGTTAGGTTGAGTAGAGTTGAACTGAATATCTGAAGCATTATGATTGTCCTTCTATCAACCATGTTCCTCTATACTGAAATTATCTAATTTTGACTAACTCTAGATTTAACTTTGGGGGGAAATTACGTTCTTGTAAGACAGCTCCTCCACCCTGGTTCTTGGGAACCCACCTACCCCAGGCCTTACCGCTAGGATTTTGTCCCCGATCTGCAGCTGCCCATCCTTGTGGGCTGCCCCGCCCTCAATGATTTTGGTGACGTAGATACTGTTGTCCCCAGGAATGTGCTGGTTGCCAACACCGCCCGCAATGCTGAAGCCCAGCCCTGTGGAGGAAGACCAGAGAAGGATGTTTGGGAGGAGGTCACCTTCTCAGGGAGAGACAGAGCGGGGTGCGCGCAGAGGGGGACTGTTCCAATTCTGCGTGTTCTGCCCTAGGCTTCCTTAGAAAGCAGAAAACACTATCTTACTTCCGGTGAAAACTCTTTTATTTCCATGGCTGTGAATTACGTTCATTCACAGCCAGCCAGGCTTCGCAAACAGTCTTTCAGGGGGATATTTATAAATGCCCACCTTATTGCGCTTGGAACGCAGCCAGAGAATGAATTGCCAAGCGCAGGGCAAGGCCAAACTTGACACAGAGTCAAACAGAATTTTTCAAAGCTTGAACCAACCGGACGAACTACTTGCTTCCTGCAAAAGCTCATGTCCCCTTCGCTCCTTTTTGATGTCCTATGGGAGGGGCCAATCATCTCCGAGGTGTGGCCTTATTCCTGAACAAGTCAACCCTTGCTCCTTAACTGTTCCCCTCGCCTGGCAGCTCTGCGCCAGCGCACACTGGGAACAGGCTCCAGCTGTTCTTCTACCCCACTGATCTCCAACTCCGAAGGCAGCTGATGACCGCTAGCCTACTCTGGCCCCATCGCTGCCTCCAATGGCCCTCGTCCGAGCCCTCCCCGGCCTCCAAGACTGGCCTAGGTTCCTCCCCAACCTCCTTGCTACTGTCTGACTCTGCTGCCAGCTCCGTCAGCCGCCGGCGGGCCACAACACTGTGTAGTTTGGAGAACTGGCAAATCGGACCACTGGCTGGCCCCGTGCCCACCTGTTTTTTGGGCATTTTCGGTCATTTGGGGGGGGGGAAATGGCCTGACAACAGCCCCAAAAATAATCTGTTTTGGGGGGCATTTTCAGCCATTTTTGGGCCATTTTCAGGCTGATTTTAGCCAGGAAAAACAGCCCAAAACTGGCCGAAAACTGGCCTGAAAACAGCATGAAAACTGGCCTGCAAATGGCCTGAAAGCCTGCAAATGGCATGAAAATTGCCCAAAATGGCCTGAAAACCGCCTGGAAAATGGCCTAAAAATGGCCTGAAAACAGACTGAAAAATGACCTGAAAATGGCCTGAAAAACGGCTTGAAAATGGCCCCAAACAGCCTGAAAAATGCCCTGAAAAGGGCCCAAAAATGGCCTGAAAACACTTTAAACACTTTAAAATGGCCTCAAAATGTCCCGAGTCTGAAAATGGCCTAAAAATAGTCTTTAAAATGGCCTGAAAACAGCCTGAAAAATGGGCCCCAAATGGCCTGGAAAAACGGCCTGAAAATAGCCTGAAAATGGCTTGAAAATGGTCCAAAAATGGCCTGAAAACAGCCTGAATGTGGCCCCAAAATGGCCTGAAAACAGCCTGAAAAATGGCCCCAAAATGTCCTGAAAACATCCTGAAAAATGGCCTGAAAATGGCCTGAAAACAGCCTGAAAAATGGCCTGCAAACAGCCTGAAAAATGGTCTGAATATGGCCTGAAAACATCCTGAAAACATTCTGAAAATGGCCCAAAATGGCCTGAAAACATCCTGAAAATACCCTGAAAATGGCTGAAAAAAAGGCCGAAAAACAGGTGGGGGCGGGGCCAGCTAGTGATGTAATTAGCCCCAACCGGCTGAATCCAACCTCTGCCTTTGAGGCGAGTGGCTGGGAGGCGGGGCTGGGTGTGATGAGTGACATCTTCCACCCAGTCACATGACCAACTGTCCACGCCTATCCAGCCAGAGAACCGGTGGTTCAAAAAAATTTGCAGCCCGCCCCCTGGGTGTAACGCAGAGGTGAAAACGCCTGGAAAAAAAACATTTTCATAGGGCTGAATTCCTTTTCACACTTTTAAGAAGGTCCCACGCAATCTTAGATTTGGAAGATCATCTAGTCCAACCCCCCGCCCCCCGCTCTGCCCACGCCAGGATCCACTGCATCTGGATAACTTGGAAGGCCTTCCAGCCAAGGAGAAATTGAATTTCGAAGGTAGGCAAAAAGAGACCCTGGATGCAACAGCCGCTCGCTGTGCTCAGCACCTAACCTTAAAAGATACACTGAGCCTGCCACTGGAGGCTCCATTAGCCTCGCTAGGGGTGGTGGGGTGGAGGGTCCCTAATTAGAAGTACAACCAGGTATTAATTGTCCCCTTGGCTTGTCAAACCTGAAGATGGGTGGACTTCAACTTCCAGAATTAATGCCCTAGCACTAATCCATTCCTTTTGCCATGCACACCCATACTCTCTTGTCATCCCTTTCTCTGCTTTTAGGCGATAGGAGAAAAGGCACGAGAAACCTTGATTTCGGGTAATGTGGGTCCACCCTATTGAGAAATGGGGGTTCATCGAAGCCACAGAGCACCCCTAAAGAGGAGTGGGAAGTCCCTGAAAATCTCTGGGAGTAGGGGAGCAGACGGGGTGGGGGGGCCTCACCTTTAGGGCCTTTGATCAGCTTAATCTCGATCACCTTCTCCGCCAGCGGTTTCCTGCGCATGACGTAGAGCCGCACGATGGAGCCCGCCTCCTTCAGCGCCTCCACTGCCGTGCTGTGGGTCACTTCCCGGACGTCCACATCGTTCACAAAGAGGATGCTGTCATTCACTCTGTCCGGGGGAAGAGGGGGGGAAAAAAATCACAACACACCCCACAAAAAATCAGAATTATACACCGCCCAGAGTCCTCTGGTTGAATCGGGCAGCTAGAGCAGGGTCAGCAACCTGCGGCTGTGGAGCCGCATGCGGCTCTTTCATCCCTCAGCTGCCCCTCCCTGTTGCGGGTTGGTTTCACAATTGATAGCGCTTTCAGTTAGGACAGGAAGAGGAAAAAGGACGCCACGCTAGGAGGAGATTCTATGTTTGGAGAACTTCGGTCACCTAGTTACTATCTCTGAAAACATTTATGAAATGCACTTTCAGTTTTGCAAGCTGCCACACTGCTCCCCCCTCCTTTTCTACAAAGACCATAGAAATATTTTATGAGTTGACATATGAATTTTCGAAAAGGCCTGTTTGAGGCCTTTTCCGGCCTCAGAGGCTCAAGGGAAGCCTTTGCAGGCCGAAAAATAGGCCCGTTTCATCACTTTCGGTATTTCCGGAAATACTGAAAGTGACAAAACGGGCCCATTTTTTTCCGGCCTCCAAAGGCTGCAGAGGCTTCCCTTGAGCCGCTGGGAGGCCAAAAATTAGCAGGTAAGGGGGCAGTGTGGGGAGATTGTGCGCGCATGCGCAGGGGGCATGGGGGGCTGCGCGCATTGCCTTCTGGGTGCTGGCGTGCAAGCGTGCGAGTGCAAGCGCATACACAATTTTTGGCACCAGGAGCCCAAACAGGTGAGCTACCACTGTTCTAGGTGGGCCGAAACACTGAGCCCAGCAAGAGGGACGGAGCTGTCTCTGCAGGGGCTGCCAAGGATTCTCACCGTAATCTGCCATCTTGAGCAGCCGCCCCTCCGGGGATGATTTTGGTGATGAAAATACTGGGGTCGTCGCCAACGTGAGGATTGTCGGTGCCGCCGGCGATGCTGAAGCCCAGCCCGGAGTTGCCCTATGGGAGAGTAAAGTCTCAATGCAAATGAACCGATATCATGGCAACATCCGACTGAAGAAACCAGGATTGGTTAAATGCGGGGGATTGGATCACGCGACGTGAAGGCGGAGTTTCCCACGATCTGTGGAGAACCAGAAGTCTACCAGTCTAGTCTAGCGTAGTGTTTCTTGACCTTTTAAGATAGGTGGACTTCAACTCCCAGAATTCCTTAGTCAACAGGGCATCCTTCATGACCTGGGGACTTCAACTCCCAGAATTCCCCAGCCAGCTAGTCATCCTTAAGAACCATTTGTGCGGGCAGGCGAGCCCCAGGCAAACTTACCTCACTGCGCATGGGCGTGCCTCCCGGGTGATTTTCAGGTCTTTTCGGCCTCCCAGAGGCTCAAGGGAAGCCTCTGCAGCCTTTGCAGGCCGAAAAACAGGCCCGTTTCATCACTTCTTGTATTTCCGGAAATACCGGAAGTGACAAAATGGGCCCGTTTTCGCCTGCAAAGGCTGCAGAGGCTTCCCTCGAGCCTCTGGGAGGCTGAAAAGGCCTCAAATGGGCTGAAAATCAGCAGTGCAGGTAAGTGGGGGGGGGGCGTGGGGAGATTGTGCGCACATGCGCAGGGGACGTGGCCCCCCCCATGCACATTGCCTTCTGGGTGCTGGCATGTGAGCGCCAGTATTAACACTTCACATGATATGTATCCCCATTGTGGTCCGCTTACTCTCTTCTAATCCCTTTCTCTGCAATCTCTCCATTTCAGGAGATAGGAGAGAAAAAAGAAACAGGCAGGGGAATTTGGGGGTCTTACCAAGGCTTTACAAAGCGGTATTAACACTTCACATGATACGTGTCCCTGTTCATTTACTCTCTTCTAATCCCTTTCTCTGCAGTCTCTCCATTTCAGGAGATAGGAGAGAAAAAAGAAACAGGCAGGGGAATTTGGGGGTCTTACCAAGGCTTTACAAAGTGGTATTAACACTTCATATGATACGTATCCCCATAGTAGTTTGCTTACTCTCTTCTAATCCCTTTCTCTGCAGTCTCTCTACTCTAATAGGTAGGAGAAAGGGAAAAACAACAGGCATGGCTAGCAGGGGAATTCCGGGAGTTGAAGTCCACAAATCTTCAAGTTGCAAGGTTGAGGGAAAAAACAGTGACTTTGTCCCCTTCATCTTACACACAAATACACACAGACACACAAACTTACCCTCTCTAGAGTGATCTCTTCATATTCCATCTCGCCTTCGGTTCCATTTACCTGGGGATAATAATAAAAAAAGGAAAAATATTGCAGTCAAAGAGGTTGGAGGAAGCAGGTTGGGGGAGGGGGTGGCATGCAAGGTCAGGGTTGGGGGGGCTGGCCAGAGGACCTGGGGAGGCGACGGAGTGAACCTCTGGGGGCAACTCACATAAGCTGGTGGTTCTAATGTGTCAGTGTTGACAATGACGGGTGGAGAATTGGCCTGGAGACAGACAGACAGACAGAGAGAGAGAGAAAGGGGAAGAAAAGAGAGCAGGGGGCAAAATTACACATCGCTTAATCTCCTGCAAGGGTCTTCGGCAGGACTTGACTTGCAAGAGCCTGGGAGACCCCCCAACGCAGAGTACTTATTCCCCCCACCTATCCACCCCTCGTGCATGCACCTCAGAAACCCCCACATCTAGGCCTTCTCCCCCACCCCAAATCTGCATCCTCCCTTCCATCAACCCCACGCGCGCGATGCAAACCAGGGAGGGGAGAGGGAATTTCCGTAGCCAAAGGAGGGAGGGGGGGGGAATTAAAATAAACACGCCAGAAATTGCACAGCGCGTGGCCGAGCGGGGAGGGAGGGGGCTCAAAATGGAGGAGGGGTACCCTGAATATTAGGTGGGGGGTGGGGGGTCCCCGATTGTGGGAAGGAAGGCGGGGCAACGGGAAGGCGGGAGGGATGAGATAGGCCCAAGGGAATGCCGATTTGGGACTGAGCTCTGCCTGTGTGTGTGTGTGTGTGTGTGTGTGTGTGTGTGCGTGCTGCCAAGCGGTTTTGGCCTGGAATCCAAGTGGGCTTAAGTCCTCCCCTCCATTCCCACCCACTCACCTCTCCCCTCCACCTTCCATTTTGCATATTTTGGCTCTTATTCTTCCACCTCCGGTGGCCGCTGACAACGGTTGCCGTGGCAATACCCTGACAACAGCATCCCTCTCTCTCTCTCTCTCTCTTTGGGGAATGCAAACAAAGAGGACTGGTCCTCAGGTAGGAGGGGGGGCCTCACACCAGCCCCCCTCCCTCCCTCCTCACCTGAACTATATGTTATTGGAAGGGGCCAAAATGACCCTGTTGATCTGTCGGCAGGCGGGCATGGAAAGATGTCAACCGGGCCGTTCCAACCCCCGAAAACCTCTTCGGGTGTGTGTGGGGTGTGTGTGTGTGTTTGGACTACAACACCCATTGCTCCCAGCCGGGGTGGATGGACGTTGGGAGAGTGCAACGTCCTATGGGCGGGGAAGGCTGTATTTTTGGCAGAGGTTTGCCTCTGGAAATGCCCGTTGGAAATCATCTGGCGGATGCCACAAACCATGATGGTGATGTCAACGTAGCCATTATATCATCCTGGCTTGTGACCCAGGGTGGTTCTTATGGGTGCGGGGGGGGGATTCACAGTCTTAAGGCTGGGTGGGTGGGTGGGGGAGTTAATCATTCAAGGCCAAACCAAGGAAATTAAGAATTATGAAGATAGCGCCAAAGAATTATTATATAAAGGCCATTCTAAGCAAGGTTGGGGCTGGGTTTTTTTTTTGGGTGGGGAGGGGTAAAATTAGGAGGTTCAGGCTGATAAATTCAATATTTCTAGATAGAAATTCTTTAGGTATCATTATCAGGATAAAAATGGATTTCTCCCC
>NC_142025.1:120626553-120639053 GCF_049901735.1 Notechis scutatus
TCTATTATCTATTTATCTAACTATATCTACCTTTTCTCTGTTTCTATCTATCTATCTATCTATCTATCTATCTATCTATCTATCTATCTATCTATCTTTGTCTGTCTATCATCTATTTATCTAACTAACTATATCTATCTTTTCTCTGTCTCTCTCTCTCTGTCTCTGTCTATCTATCTATCTATCTATCTATCTATCTAGCTATCTATCTATCTTTGTCTGTCTGTCTGTCTGTCTATCTATCTATCTTTGTCTGTCTGTCTATCTATTATCTATTTATCTAACTATATCTTTTCTCTGTTTCTATCTATCTATCTATCTATCTATCTATCTATCTATCTATCTATCTATCATCTATCTATCTTTGTCTGTCTATCATCTATTTATCTAACTAACTATATCTATCTTTCTCTCTCTCTCTCTCTCTCTCTCTCTCTCTCTCTCTCTATCATCTTTGTCTGTCTGTCTGTCTGTCTGTCTGTCTGTCTGTCTATCTATCTTTGTCTGTCTGTCTATCTATTATCTATTTATCTAACTATATCTATCTTTTCTCTGTATCTATCTATCTATCTATCTATCTATCTATCTATCTATCATCTATCTATCTGCTATCTATGTATCTAACTATATCTACCCTCTGTCTCTATGTCTGTCTGTCTGTCTGTCTGTCTGTCTATCTATCTATCATCTATCTATCTCTTTCTCTTTCTCTGTCTATCTATCTATATCTATCTCTATCTGACAGGAAATATATTTTGTGTATTTTTTTGTTGGATTTTTTTGTTGGATGTTAACGGTTGAGTAGGAATAAACTACTAAAGAGATCTATCATTTGTTTTCAATCTCAATAAGATCTTGATTGCACTACAGGCAGTCCTCAAATTACAACTGTTCATTTAGTGACCGATCAAAGTCACAATGGTGCTGAAAAAGGTGACGGAGGACTGCTCTTCACACTTAATGACTGTTGCTGCCTCATAGTCACTTAATCAATATTTAAACACTTGGCAACTGACAACTGATATTACGACAGTCGCAGCGTCCTGGGTATGTGTATGTCACACAATCTCCTTTTGCGACTTTCCAACAAGCCAAATCCCTGGGAAGGAAGCCCGATTCACTTAAGGACCGTGTGAGACTCACTTAACAACTGCAGGGATTCATGATTGTGGAAAGAAAGGACCTTAAAACGGAGCCAAATTCACTTAACGGCCGTCTCGTTCAGGTGCAGAAGTTGACTGCCTGCGTAATTGATTGGCTTTGGATTGGGGGGGTTGGACTAGATGACCTACAAGGTCCCTTCCAACTCTGATGATCTATTTATCTGTTTGTTGAAATCTGTTTAAATCCTCTCTTATTAGGAAGTGTCTCCTTAATTACAGGTTGTTTCCTCTCCTGGATGAGTTTTCCCTCCTTTGGGGGTTTTATCCAGCTGTTTTGATTTGATTGATTTGGTCCTTGATTTATGACCATCCTCAAGCCCAAAATTCCTGTTGCTAAGCAAGAGGTTTTCTTAAGGGTAAGTTTGCCTCATTTGGATGACTTTCCTTGGCTACCGTTGTTAAGCGAAATCGCTCCAGTTGTTAAAGTGAGTCACACAGTTGTAAAGCGAATCGGGCTTTTCCCTCTCCCAGACTTTTCCTGACACACACCCCGTGGGATGCTGTGATACATCATTAATACAAGTCAGTGGCCAAGCAGTCTGAATTTTGACCCTGGGCATGCGACAGGGGTCGTAAGTGTGAAAAAACGGTGCTAAGTCCCTTTTTCTCGGGGTTGTTGTAAGTCTGAATGGTCACCGTCGTACGTTGAGGACTGTCTCTGTATTGCAATGTCCCCTTCCTCCCCAGGATTTAAACGGCAAAGGCAGGGTTTTAAACAGCAGGGTCAGATACAGATTAAAAGAGTGGGAAGGGACCTTGGAGGTCATCTAGTCCAACCCCCATCTACCCAAGCAGGAGACCTCATGCCATTTCTGACAGATGGCAGTCTGGTCTCTTCTTCTTCTTCTTCTTTTTTAAGTTTTACTGTTTTTAAGACAAACTTAGACAAACAAAACATAAAAACATCAAGCCATCTTCCATATATATACACATACGGTGTGTCGGTTGGTTTACAAATTGTTTTATGCTTCCACTTCATAGTCTTCACTTACAATTACATTGTATATATTCTCGTATTGTCAATCAAATATTCCTAAATACATTAATATCATTGTTAATCAATCATTTGACTATACTATTATTCATTCATGTTTTACAAGATAATCCATATTTTACTTAATTTGTTTTATGACTGTTCATATCATCATCTCAAATCTATCCTATAATCATTTTGTAGATATAATTTTAAAAAAATACATCTTTATATATTCATTATGTTCTAAAAATCTACATATTTCATTACCATGTTTCATTGTCTAACCATTGATAGAATAGATCCCAAATTTTAAAAAATTGTTTATCTTCTTGTTCTCTGATTTCAAATTTCAATCTACTCATTTCAGTACATCCCAATATTTTCTTAATAACTTCCTCCTGTGTTGGTATTTTCTCATTTTTCCAGTTTTTAGCAAATACGATCCTAGCCGCTGTTAATACATTTACAATCAAATATTTCAATTCTTTACTGTATATTTCAGGTAAAATTCCCAATAAAAATATCTCTGGTTTCAAGTCTGTATGCTTTTTTGTCATATTTTCCAACCACGTGTGGATTTTAGTCTAATATTTTTTAGCATCTGCACAAGTCCACCACATATGGTAATATGAGCCAGATATCTGATGACATTTCCAACATTTTTCAGATTTGTTCTTGAACATTCTTGCTATTCTTGTTGGGGGGAAATACCACCTGTAAAACATCTTATACAAATGTTCTTTATATGCTGTTGACATTGTCATTTTATAATTTTGAGACCATAATTTTTGCCATTTCTCTAGATCAATCCCATATCCAAAATTCTTCCCCCAAGCAATCATTGTTTCTTTGATTCGTTCTTCATCTAGTTTAATTTCTAATAAATATCCATACAATTTTTAAATCACCTTTTCATTACCTTTCAAAATCTTATCTAACTCAGTCAATTTATCATAGAAACCTTCTGTTTTAGAATCTTTATCATACCTTGAATGTATTTGCGCATATGAAAACCAATTCATCTTTATACCTTGTTCCTCTAATTTTTGCATAGATTTAAGTTTGCCCTTTTCATTCAATATTTCACCATATCTAACTGTTTGTTCCTTTTTGTATATTATAGGAGAAGAAAATGCTTCAATAGTCAATAGCCAGACTAGAATTTTCAAATAACATTGCCTTTTAATCTTCTCCCAGTTTATCCACAGAGACTCCCGTATATAATGTCTTCTAAAGTTACCCCTGTGTTTTAGTTCCTTTATACCATAAAAAAGCATGCCACCCCAACAACAGGTCATGTCCTTCTAATGTCAACAATCTAGCATTTCTTAATGTTATCCATTCCTTAACCCACATCAGATTTGTAGCTTGGTAATACAACTCCCAATTAGGCAAACCAAATCCTCCACAGTCCGGTCTCTTCTTGAAAGCTTCCAGGGATGAAGCTTCCACAACTTCTCTTTCTTTCTTTCCTCCTTCCTTCCTTCCTTCCTTCCTACCTACATGTCTACCTATCTGTCTACCTGTCTATCTGTCTATCAGATTAACAGAATTGGAAGGGACCTTGTAGGTCATCTAATCTAACCCCCCCCCCACCCGAGAAAGAGACCCTACACCATTTCTGACAGAGGGCAGTCCGGTCTCTTCTTGAAAAGCCTCCAGGGATGAAGCTCCCACAATTTCTGAATAACAGAATAATAACCAGAGCTAGAAGGGACCCTGGAGGTCATCTAGTCCAACCCCTCCTGCCCAAGTGAGAGAGCCACCATTTCTGACAGACTGCAGTCCAACCACTTCTTTAAAGGCTCCAGGGATGAAGCTCCCACAACTTCTGAAGGCAACTTTGGTTGATGGCTCTCCCTGTCAGAAAGTTTCTCCTTATTTCCAGGTTGAATCTCTCCTTGTTCAGTTTCCATCCATTCTTCCTTGCCTGGCCTACAGGCGCTTTGGAGAATAGCTTTTGTGCACAACCTGTTGTGTGCAGTTGTGCGTTGCCTTCCGTCTCCCCCCTCTCTCTTCGCGATATCATGGTTCAGATCTAAATGCTTTCGTCCAAGATTGACTTTTGCACGCTATTCTGGATTCTCTGTCTACGTTTCCTGCAGGAGAGCAACGGTTCCGGAAATTAATCACAATTTCTCCTCCTTCCATTGTTTTGGAGGGTTGGCATTGCTTTGCCCCATAAATCTTTTTTTTTTTTTGGGGGGGGAGGTGAGGGAGGGGAATCAGAGTTAGAAGGGACCTTGTAGGTCATCTAGTCCAACCCTCGCCCAAGTGGGAGACCTACACCATTTCTGACCAGTCTCTTCTTGAAAGTTTTTAAGATGGGTGGACTTCAACACCCAGAATTCCCCAGGCATCACAACTGGCTGCAGGGGTGGGGGTGGGGGCATCCTGGGAATTGAAGTCCACCCATCTTAAACACTTTCAAGAAGAGGCTGGACTACCCTCTGTCAGAAATGGTGTAGGGTCTCCCGCTTGGGCAGAGGGGGGTTGGACTAGATGACCTATAAGGTCCCTTCCAACTCCTGTTAAAGGATGGATTATGTTGTTTGCTGGAGGTTGTGGGAGCTTCATCCCTGCAGGCTTTCAAGAAGAGACCTGATTGCCCTCTGTCAGAAATGGTGCAGGATCTCCTGCTTGGGGGCGGGTTGGACTAGATGACCTCCAAGAGTCCCTTCCGACTCTGTTTATTATTCTGTTGTTCAGAAATTGTGGGAGCTTCATCCCTGCAGGCTTTTCAAGAAGAGATTGGACTGCCCATCTGTCAGAAATGATGTAGGGTCTCCCGATTGGGCGGGGCGGGGGGTTGGACTAGATGATCTCCGAGATCCTTTCCAACTCTGATGATCTGTTATCTATTAGTAAAAAGTGGTGTGTGTGTGTGTGTGTGTGTGTGTGAGGGAAATAGGATTGCAACAGGAAGTAGGTGCTTTTTGGACCCCTTAGGCTGCCTCTGGCTCTCCATGCAGATGTTTTTCACCGCAAGGAATTGCCAAAACCTTGCAAAAAAAAAACAACGGGGAAGAGCCGGAAGGATTTGGAATTTAAAACACTCAGGTCATGCCCTGTCTCGCACCAGGGAATGTTGATGGAGGGCAGGGCTGTGCATAATGGGCCTGTGGCTGCATGTTTCCCAATCGGTCCTGCCCAGCTGGTTTGCAACTAGGTGGAACAGCTGATAGGAACAAAGATGGGTGGACCAATTCCCAGGATGCCCACTTCCCCCCAGCCAGTTGTGATGCCTGGGGAATTCTGGGTGTTGAAGTCCCACCTGTCTTCAAGGGGCCAAGTTTGAAAACGGTGTTAATCAAAGGGGGCCAAAATGCCAGTAAGCCATTGGATTCAGGTGCTGCCATAAGGAGCGGGCGCTCCTTTCGTCAGTCAAATGCTGGCTGGGGAATTCTGGGAGTTGAAGTCCACCCATCCGCACCTTAATTATTGAAAGATGACTGGACTTCAACTCCCAGAATCCCTCAGCTGACATGGCTGCCTGGGGAATTCTTGGAGTTGAAGTCCCCAGATACCTTAACATGGATCAGGTTGGAAACAGAGAGAAACAAAACACCCATTTCATTGAAGGGACGTGCTTGGCTTTTGGACAATTCACCCCAAATGGGCCGGGGTCCCCCCCGTTTCTCCATGCTGCAAACTTAACCAGGGATTCTGTTTTTTTCCCCCCCAAGGGCTCGGAGGCGGCTGGAAGTGAAATCACCTCTGTCTTAATCCTGTCTGTCTTCACGGCCATCTTGGGATCCTTGCAATTTGGATACAACATTGGGGTGATCAATGCTCCCCAAAAGGTACATGGGCAGAGCTGTGACCTTAGTCTGGGGTTGTGGGGTGTGTGTGTGGGGGGGGTGTGCCAAAGTTAGCGGAGTCCATTTTGAAAGATGTTAAGAGATGCTGAATTCGCTGCTGGGAGCGAGACCGAGTTGAGATGGATTTCGTGGCGTGAGATCAGCGTCCTCACTTCGTGACCACCTGTTCTGACCCAAACCTGGTTCCAAGAGAGCAAACACACGACAAAGGCAGCAGCACAACCTTTTAATGTTTCAGCTAAGAATCCTGTTTCTTCCCAGATAAAAGGCCGCTTCCAACTAATTAGCTCCGACAAGAAAGAGCCTTGCCAAGTTTTTGCAAGGCTGCCCAAAAACAACAGATAAGAAATAGTTTACAACACAAGAGAGTCTTCAAATATCAACTGGAATGTCCACGAGGCTGGGTTTCAAAACGTCTTTGCTTCCTGCAAAGAACGTTCGCTTCACAGCTGGCTTTTATCTTCTTGAAGGAGGGGCCATTATCTTGCAGCCTTACTCCCGAGTCACCTGTGCTGCTGCAGCTGCTCTTTCCTGCGAGCAACCGTGCACGTGCACTTGGCACAGGCTCCTCAGGAACCTCCTTATCACTGCCGCCAGCCCCCACAATCTCTGAAGGCAGCAGTCCACTCCCTGATGGTCCTGGCTCCTCACCTGAGTCCTCGCTCTCCTCGGCCATCCACACCTGCTGCTGGCTAACCACAACACTACCTCGCTCAGTGTTTTTCGACCTTGAAAACTTTTAAGACCGGGGAGGAGACTTCAGCTCGCAGAATTCCCCAGCCAGTCAAGGGTTTTACCCAGAGGTGGTAATTCAGCCGGTTTGGACTGGTTCCAGAGAACCTGTCTGGAATCTGCACTGTATATCAGACATTAATACAATTGAGCGAGTATTTCACGAGAAGAGTACTACACTCCTCTGCTCGCAACAGAATACCCTATATCAGTGGTCGCCAACTGATGGGCCGTGAGAAAATTTTGTGGGTCCTAGAGAAATCTCACCCCCAGAGCACACACACCCCCAAGCAGTTAATCCAGGCTGCGCAGAAACACAAGGGCTGCGCGGCGCCCACATGGCCCGCAGGAACCCTCCCCGCCCACTCACTCCTTACCCAGTAAACTTTTCTGCTAAATTGCTATTTTTCCTTTTTCCGACCATCAGCTGTTCTTCTGTGCCGGGAGATTTAGATTAGCTAGGAAGCAGGAAACGGTTGGATTTCTTGCTTTCTAGCTAGTCTTTAGATCTTCAGCTCTGCTTTTAAGCACAGCCAAACCTCCCTTAGGACTGAAGGTGCTATTATTCCGTGCAGACTCACGGCAAGCAAATTTGAGAGACTGAGCTAGCTGATGGCAGATAGATAGATCACTGAATGATTCTGTGAGCAACTCAATCTGCCTGCCTGCTTTGCCTGATTTTGGGTAAAAGTTGCTCCTTTTTTATAAAAAAATCAATATTTATATAAATATTTATAATATTTACATACAAGCCATGCCCAGCCAGTCACATGACCACCAAGCCACAAATTAGGCCACGCTCACAGAACCAGTTAGTGGTCCCTGGGATTTAAAATTATGAGTTTGTTGGTCCCTGAGGTCCAAAAGGTTGGCGACCCCTGCCCTACATCACCAGACTTGAAATTTTGGGCTTGGACAATCTTGAACTACTCTGCCTACAGTTCGACTTAAGCGTAGTACACAAAATTATCTGCTACAACGTCCTACCCCATCAATGACTACTTCAGCTTCAACCGCAACAATACAAGAGCACACAACAGATACAAACTCAATGTTAACCACTTCAAACTTGATTGCAGAAAGTACAACTTCAGCAACAGACTGGTCAATGTCTGGAATGCACTACCTGATTCTGTAGTTACATCCTCAAATCCCCACTCCTTTAACCTCACACTATCCACTATTGACCTCACCCCTTTCCTAAGAGGTCTGTAAGGGGCATGCATAAGTGCACCATCGTGCCTACCATCCCTGTCCTATTGTCCCCATTTAATCGTACCTTTTTTCTGTATTCTTACTCATGTTTATACTTATACCTATTATTTTGTAAGCGATTGACAAATCAAATAAATAAATAATAATAACCAGTAGCGTAAAGTTTGAGTAGTTTGGAGAACCAGCAAATCCCGTCTCTGACTGGCTCCACCTCCCCCATCTATTCTACGCCTCCCATTGAGTCCCAGCTGATGGGCTGGGTCTTCTTTGGTTGCCCTGCACAGGAGAACGGAGCTGGAAAGCAGGTTAGTGGGGTGAGGAGGGAATGGAGATTTTGCAGTATATCCTTCCCCTGCCACATCCACCAAGCCATGCCACACCCACCAAGCCACACCCACGTAAAATGGTAGTAAAAAAAAAATCCCACCACTGGTTTTACCAGAATTCAGCATGGATAAGAAAGAATCCACATGGCTAGACTGCCTTCATTGCATTTTTTTTTAAATGGAGTAACTTAGAATTGGTCATCGATATACTTCATTGGCACAACAAAGTAAGAGTAGTCCTATATATTAAAAAGACAATAAAAGCTAATTTTTACAGATGAAGATGGGAGGATATTGATGGTGGAGATAATAGAGAACAATCAAAAGATAACAATATATGCACCAAATGATAAGCAAGAGGAGTTTTATAATAAACAGCACAAGAAAACAATAGAATTGGAATATGACAACATATGTATTCTAGGAGACTTTAATGCTACAGTGGATATAGAGTTGGACTACAAAACACAGAAAATAAATTTAAAAAAACCAGAATTAATGAATTAATGACTGAATTAATTGAATTAATTATAATTATTAATGTAATATAATTATATAATATAATTATATCTGGGCAGTCACCAAAGTAATCGATGCTGCTGCAACCAGGGCAATCCTTGTGAGCAGGGAATTAATTAACAATTGAATTAATTTAATTAATTATAATATAAATATAATTATGGGGTTCACCTGTCCCCACACATCACCCTTAGTGAAGCATGCAAACCAGGGTCTGTATTTCCTGTGTCAGAAAAGGAGAGCATCCTTCTGTCATGCCCACTTTTTATAGAGGCACGATTGGGAGTGTTTTAACAAACTGCACCCCTGTTTGGTTTGGGGGCTGCAGTGCCTCAGATAGAAAGTCCCCTGCAGAGAGTGGTGAGGACAGCAGATAGAAAGTCCCTACAGAGAGTGGTGAGGAGAGTGGAGAAGATTATAGAAAGCTTGTTCCCCGTTATTCAGGATGCTGCTTATAAGTACTCTGTGCTTAGAGCTCAAAAGGTTGTTGGAGACCCCACACACCCACTTCATGGTCTGTTTCTGTTACTCACCTCTGGGAGGAGGTTTCGAAGTATTTCTAGCAGGACTTCCAGATACTGGGACAGCTTTGTTTCCTAGGCCATCCGTCTGGTAAACTCGCATGGGTCATTTTTCTCAATATGTACATGTATACATGCAAATTAGGCTGTGTTGTTTCTCTGTGTCATGTAACATATGTGGGAATAGGCATAAATTTGTCTTTATTAATTTATTCATTTTTGTCACGTTTATGTAGTGTATATTAGGGGAGGTGACTCCTTGAGAGCTGGATGCAATGAAATTTTATTTTAATGTATGCCGATTAGGGTACATTCAAAGTGACAATAAAGTTTATTCTGTTCTGTTCTGTTTATTTCTATTCTATTCTTATTTCTGTTCTATTCCATGTTCTATTCTATTCTTATTTCTATTCTGTTCTATTCTTTTTATTATTATTATATAAAATAATCTTTATTGAACGATTTTCACAATTAATAACACATTTCCACATTACAGCGTGTTTGTAATGGTGTTCACTCACATTGACAAATTTCTAAATATGTAGATTATCACTGAATATTGTTACAATTATTCCTACATTCAATTTAATATATTCATATATACATTAACATAATTATTTACATAGCTATATCTTACCATAACTCCTACCTGTATTCTGTTATATTCTATTCTTATTTCTATTCTATTCTATTCTTATTTCTATTCTATATTCTATTCTATTTTCTATTCTATTCTCTATTCTCTTCTCTTCTTCCATTCCAAATTCTATTCTATTTTCTATTCTTTTCTATTCTATTCTGTTTTCTATTCTATATTTTATTCTCCTCTTCTCTTCTCTTCTCTTCTCTTCTCTTCTCTTCTCTTCTCTTCTCTTCTCTTCTTTTCTTTCTTCCATATTCTATTCTATTTTCTACTCTATTCTATTTTCTATTCTACTCTATTTTCTACTCTATTCTATTCTCTATTCTACTCTATTTTCTATCCTATTCTATTTTCTATTCTACTCTACTCTCTCCTCTACTCTTCACTACTCCATCCATCCATCGTAAAGCTCTCAAGCACAATGCCTTAACAGAGAGAAAAGTTAGAGAAATTATACCTGAATAATTTTCGTTTTGTTTTTCAGCATACCTTCAAAGCAACCATATAGTAATTCTAAGTCTGCTTGCAACCCTCACACTCCACTCCCTCTTCCCCCCCATCCCAGATCATCGAGCAGAATTACAATGCGACGTGGATGCACCGTCAAGGCGTGGAGAACGCCACCTCCATCGACCCAGCTGTCCTCAACATCCTGTGGTCCCTCTCGGTGTCCATCTTCTCCCTCGGTGGGATGCTCTCCTCCTTCATGGTGGGCGTGGTCTCCGAATGGCTGGGCAGGTGAGCCCCCCTCCCTCCTGGGTTGGGCTCCTCCCCTCTGAGCATGGGCAGAGTGTGCTACACCGGGCAAGAGCCAAGACCTAAGCCATCAGGGTCAGGTTTCCAGCGATTGCCCCGATTAAATCATGAGCCATGAGTCAAACTTCGAAAGAATCCAAAAGATTTATTAGGAGCGAACACATGTCGGCATTGATCCTAATCGGAGCCAGCTCTGGCGCACCAACTTTATAGGTAGTCCTCGACTTACGACTTACAGGCTGGACATCCTCAACGGCTGCAACGGAGACCAACCTTTCTGTCGTTAAGGGAGGTGTTTTTGTTCGGTCATTTTTAGCCCCGTTTTGACCGCCTTCATTGCCATGGTTAGGCTAGTCAGGCAGTCAGTAAGTGAATCGGCCTCCCCCGTTGAGCCTTTTGCCGAAAGGTCCAGATTTCGATCTTGTGACCGCGGGGAACCTGCCACAGTCGTAAGGGTGAGGAATGGTCCTCAGTCTTCGAACGGTCCCTTAAACGAACTGTCATTAGTCGAGGACTGCCCGCCTGGTGATATTTCCTAGGGCCCTGCAGTGCTTTGCGACATGAGGGGTGGGAACCAAAGCCCGAACTGGGTTTAATCCCGGATAAATGAACAGATGGGCGGAAGATGGTCTGATGGGGGTTTGCTTTGGAAAAGGAGCTTCTCTCTGCAGCTATGGGGCCTTCCTTGGTGGGGAGCCCCCGAGTGAGCTTCATTGTCCATTCTGTGTGGTCCCTTTCCTTCTCCAGGAAAAGAGCCATGATCATCAACAATGGCTTGGCCTTTCTCGGTGGCGGCTTGATGGGGCTGGCCAAGCTAGGCAAATCCTACGAGATGATGATCTTCGGGCGGTTTGTGATCGGGGCTTTCTCAGGTAAGGCGGGGTTTGGGTGGGGTCACCGGTTCATGCAAGGGGAGGGTGGAGGATGGTTTTCTCCTGTCGGGTCTTGAGTAACGGGGGGAGGGAGGGAGATATGTGGGGGCACTAGAACTCACCGTCACCTGGGGATTGGTCCAAAGTCCACCCAGCTGGCTTTCATGCCTAAGGTGGGACTAGAACTCCCAGTCTGCTGTTGATTGACCCAAAGTCACCCAACTGCCTTTCTTGCCTAAGGCGGGAGTAGAACTCACCGTCTCCTGGTGATTGGCCTAAAGTCCACCCAGCTGGCTTTCATGCCTAAGGTGGGACTAGAACTCCCAGTCTGCTGTTGATTGGCCCAAAGTCACCCAATAAGCTTTCATGCCGAAATCAGGATTAGAACCCACTGTCTCCTGGTAATTGGCCCAAAGTCACCCATGCCTAAGGCGGGACTAGAACTCCCTGTTGCCTGGTGATTGGCCCAAAGTCACCCAGCTGACTTTCATGCCTAAGGCGGGACTAGAACTCCCTGTTGCCTGGTGATTGGCCCAAAGTCACCCAGGTGGCTTTCATGCCTAAGGTGGAACTAGAACTCCCAGTCTCCTAGTAATTGGCCCAATGTCACATAGATGGCTTTTCTAAGGTGAAACTAGAACTCCCAGTCTCCTGGTGATTGGCCCAGAGTCACCCAGCTGGCTTTCATGCCTTAAGGCAGTACTAGAACTCCCCGTCTCCTGGTGATTGACCCAAAGTCACCCAGATGGCTTTCGTGACTAAGGCGGGACTAGAACTCCCCGTCTCCTGGTGATTGGCCCAAAGTCACCCAGCTGGATTTCATGCCTAAAAGGGACTAGAACTCCCCGTCTCCTGGTGATTGGCCCAAAGTCACCAAGCTGGCTTTCGTGCCTAAGGCGGGACTAGAACTCCCCGTCTCCTGGTGATTGGCCCAAAGTCATCCAGCTGGGTTTCAT
>NC_142025.1:120641553-120679053 GCF_049901735.1 Notechis scutatus
CAGCTGCTGCTCTTCCCTTTCTGTCCAGAAAGCCCACGCTACCTGTACATCATCCGAAACAAGGAGTCCAAGGCCAAAGAAAGTGAGTATGGGCAATTCACACACACACACACATACACAGAGTTTACAACACCCAGCGGAAACCAGGCCCAACCTGTCCGTTGCAAAGCGAGACCGTTGAGAAGTGTGTTGCGCCCACCCACCCACCCCGTTGTGTACCCTTTCTGGCCACTGTTGTTAAGCAAAACTTTGCCATTGTTAAGGGAACCACACGTTGTAACTCTGCTTGGCCGAAGCTGGCTTTGTGTCAATCCATGTGTACGAATTGTGAACCCACAACGGCAGGGACTCTGTAACGCTTGTAAATGGGTCTAAGTCTACATGGAGGGAAGGAAGCAGAGGGATCTTGACAGACTAGAAGACTGGGCCGTATCTAACAAAATGAAATTCAATGTAGAAAAAAGTAAAGTCCTACACTTAGGCAAGAAAAACCAAATGTACACATATAAACTGGGTGAAACCAGGCTCAGTAGCAGTAGCCGTGAGAGGGATCTTGGAGTCTTAGTGGACAGCCAGCTAAAGAGGAGCCAGCTGTGTGCAGCAGCAGCCCAAAAAGTTAATGCAATCCTAAGTTGCATTAACAGAGGGATACAATCCAGATCAAGTACTAATACCTCTCTGTAAAGCCTTAGTAAGACCACACCTAGAGTACTGCATCCAGTTTTGGTCACCACACAATAAAAAAGATGTTGAGACTCTAGAAAAAGTGCAGAGAAGAGCAACCAGGATGATGAGGAGACTGGAGACTAAAACATATGAAGAACGGTTGCAGGAACTGGGCCTGGCTGGTCTAGGGAAGAGAAGGACCAGGGGAGACAGGAGAGCATCTTCCAATATTTGAGGGGCTGCCCCAGAGAGGAGGAAGGGGGTGAAGCTATTTTTCAAAGCACCTGAAGGCCAGACAAGGAATAATGGATGGAAACTGAACAAGGAGAGATTCAACCTGGAAATAAGGAGAAACTTTCTGACAGAGAGAACAACCAACCAAAGTTGCCCTCGGATGTTGTGGGAGCTTCATCCCTGGAGGCTTTCAAGAAGAGATTGGACTGCCATCTGTCAGAAATGGTGTAGGGTCTCCTGCTTGGGTGGAGTGGGGGGGGGGTTGGACTAGATGACCTACAAGGTCCCTTCCAAATCTGATTATCTGCTATCTGTTACCTGTTAAGTGACAAAGTTACAGTCATACAGTCCCGAGTGGGGATGAGGGATGAGAAGATGAATAGTAATCGTAGTGCAGACTTAGTCAATAGTTGAACAGTGTTGAGGGAATTATTTGTTTAGCAGAGTGATGGCATTTGTGGGGGGAGTGGAAACTGACCTTGTGTCTAGTTGTTCTGGTGTGCAATGCTCTATATAGCGTTGTTTTGAGGACAGGAGTTGAAACAGTTTATGTCCAGGATGTGAGGGGTCTGTAGATATTTTCACAGCCCTCTTTTTGACCCGTGCAGGATACGGGTCCTCCGTGGAAGGCAGGTTGGTAGCCATAGTTTTTTTCTGGCGTCCGTGTCTGTCTTGTTGGGTTGCAGAACTGAACCAGACAGCGATAGAGGTGCAGATGACAGACTCGATCCTTCCTCTGTAGAACTGGATCAGCAGATGATGCCTCGCTTCTCATCCAAGAAGCTTCTTCGGCTCTGACTTGGATGGAGGGGAAGGGAAGGATTTAATATTCCGGGTCCTTTGCATCCTTTTTGAGAGACTCCGTCATTCCTCTGTAGAAGTGGATCAGCGGCTCCTTGCGCAGTTTGAGCTTCCTGGGAAAAGCACAACGCGCAGGATCGGCCCTCCGCACCCTAAGCTTTTCTCTTCTTTATCCTCACAGCTGATTGGCGCTACAGGCCTCAGCTGGTGCGTGGGAAGCTGCGCGCGCCTTAGCTTCCTGCATGCATGCATATGGTCACCAAAGCGGTAGCGGAACAGGTAGGACGCCACTGCTGGTCTACGGGTAGGCCTTGACTAACAACAGTTTGTTTTCGGAACTGTTCAAAGTCGCAATGGCAACTGAAAAAAAGTGGCTTAGTTTTTCACACTTGTGGCAACCTCCCTGTGGTCACATGATTCAAAATTCAGGTGCTTGGCAGCTGGCTCATATTTGGGATCTTCCAATGAGCAAAGTCTACGGGGGGGGAAAAACCCGACAAAACGGGGCAAAATGGGCTTAATGTCCCGCTTTACGGAGGAAATTTTGGGCTCCATCGTGGTTGAAAGTCCAGGATGGCCTCTATTATCTTCACTGCATTCCCGCTGTCTATTAAGAAAGTTACCCTATTGGGAAAAAAAATGTGAGAAAAAATAGTCTAGCCGCGTACGCTGAATATTGGTAAAACTTTGTGGCTGGGGGATTCTGGGAGTTGCGGTTCACAAAGCTTAAAGTGGCCATGTTTGGACCCACTCTGAACGAGTCATAGGTCATAGGTCCTTCCTTCTTTCATCTTCTCATTGGTGACCTAGATTGATGGATCCACCAATGGAATCTTTTCCCAACTTCCTCAAAATCCATGATCCTCCAGAGGCCGACAACACCCAAAATCCTGAGCTAACATCTCACAAGGGATGCTGGGAATTACAGACCTAGTACCTGGAACTAGCCAAGATTGAGGCTTTCCTTGAAGTCAACCCAACGGTTGGCCAACTCTCTTCTCCCAGCCTGTCCTTCCACCACTCCTGAGATTCCCTGTTTCCCCATTGCTACCCTGTTTCCCCGAAAATACGACCTACCCTGAAACTAAGTCCTAGCTTGATTTTTTTTTACACATGCACCCAATATAAGCCCTACCCCCAAAATAAACCCTAATTAAGATTCCCGCCCACTCCAGAGTGGACGGGTAAAGATTAAGCTAGGGTGCGGATTGGGGGTGTTTGGAGCTACCCTACTACTTATCTTTGGACAGTTGCAGCCAGGCCTCACATACCCCGACACCTGCCTGGCTGTTGTAATGACGAGACAGTCGAGTTGTTTGATCATGAACAACTGAATCATGATGATCTTTATTGGAGTCTAGTCTTGCATTTATACACATTTTTAATTATCCTCCATCATTGGTTAACTTTTGTTACTGCTTAACTTTCGTTACTGTCTAGCACAGTAATCCATACAATTAATTATCTCTAGTTAAAGTCTAACATATGTTTACTTCCTCTCTCTAATCCTCTTTTAGATTAGTGACTTTGTTTACCTGAGTTGTATTTGCTTGGAAACATTCTTTATCTGAGGTTTGCCATCCGAGATTGGAACATTCCTGCAATTACAACTCTACATATCCTCGTTTTTTATTTTAAATGGAGGATTCAAAGATTTATGAATGTATCGCAATTGTAGAGGATTAAGAGAGGGGGAAGCAGGACGAAACAATGCGAATAAATTTGGAATACATTGAATAAAACAACAGGCTGCAATTAGTACAATAATAATAATTATAGCATAAAAGAAAAACTATCTGAGCCAAGACCAATCAGGGAGCCAATTGGTTAGCCACTCAAAAGGTGAGTAATGAGCATGGATATTATTTTGAATCTATGATTGTAAATTGGCAAGCTCATCCTCAATAGTTTTATTCAAAGAATGAAAATGTACAGCACATCCACGGCATCCAACTAATGTACAGAACCCTCCCTGACGGGCTAAAAGATAGTCTATGGCAAAACATTTAAGTCTTCTATTTCATGCTGCAAATCACGAATAATAGCAGTGGTAGCATTGATGGATTTTTCAAGTCTGCAGGTGAGACCAAGAATAGATCGTCTGTTTTCTTGAGCAATTATGCCAGGATAAGAGCCTAGAGTAAGGACTCCTGTAACGGCCCCTGCCAATGCATGGCCAAATGTAGAACCAGAAGACAATTGTGTGTCAATAATGACTTCATCATTACATGTAGGCCCCAGAGAGGAACGCCGCTGTCGAGTTGATGAGAGCATACCTATTTGAACAGGTAGAGTAAAATAACCTATAGTTGCACATTGATAATTCTGCGGATGAACATTAGTAGCATATTTATCAAAAAAGAACCACATATTAGGATCCTTAAGCTGCCAACCAGCGCATATTGATCCTGTATTAGATTGATCAGAGGCATTAAAAATAGGAAAATTGTCAGGATACATATCAGGAGCTATATTAATTCTATGCAAAGAAGAATTAAAGGTACCTGACAACCAATAGTAGTCAGAACAATAACTATAATTCCCTAGCTTTTTTAATATGTGCTGAGCATCATCATAATCAGACCAATTTATGAAGCCAAGTGTGTTTAGCGTGACAATAGAAACACAGACCCCTTGTAAATTGACTAACTTTCAAGTAATGCCAACGGACAGAATTCAGTTGCATAGGGGGTGTAGAAAATAGCCAGGAGTGTGAAATAAATTGTAGTTGTGAGACAATAAATGTAGAAGACATGATCAATATCCCGGGCTTGAGATAATGAAATTTTAAATTGCTTTGCAAGCAATTTGGCATTTTGATGAAAATAAGAATGACTAGCAACAGGATCAGCAAACAAAGATGCAACATCCTTTAAGGATTCATCTGCCTTCCAATTTCCTTCAGTCAAGGCATTAGTAAAGGGAGTATGACTTCGAATGTGTTCTACATACAAAAAATGCAAGCAAGTTTCCAAACTATTCTTTAAAGATAAAAACAAGGATAACAAATTCTTATCCAAAGAGAGAGCACAATAAGAAAAGGGAAGAGATTGCATAGCTAAATACACATATTGAGTATCAACGATCAAGTTAATAGGTTGGTCATTGAACAATCGTAAAGCCCAAATCACAGCAGCCAGCTCAGCACGTTGAGCTGAAGTCTGCGTGGCAGTAAATTTAGAATACCATTGTGGTTGAATCTGCCAGACAACCACACCCCTTGTAGGTGATCCATCAGCAAAGACTGTAAGAGCTTTAGAAATAGGATTTCACACAAAAATGGAAGAAAAGGCCAGATTTAAAGTAGTAGTAACCACTATTCTAGGATCCTTGGGTAAAGAATATAACAAGTTTCCCACATATTGAGAAAAGGCTATCTGATATGATTCTGAAATCATCATCAAATGCTCGTGTTCAACTTTTGTACGAGTGAAAGCTATGCTAATGAGATCCTGTCCTGTAAGATGTAAGGCTCGTTTACGACCTTTAATAATCAAATTCTCTAATGCTGATTGATAAGGATAAATGTTTCTAGGCGGAGTAGCTGACAAATTAATCCATTCATGAATGTTGACTGCTTGCGGGGACGCATTAGAATAAAGACATCCCGTGGGTAAGGGTGTAGTGGGAAGAATAGCTAAGCAAAGTCCTATTGTTAAGGATGTTATCCTGTCCACATATCGATGCTTAAACTTATTCAATATTTCTTGAAGGCATGTTCTTTGAGGATCAGTTAATACAACTAGATCTCCTGGTGATTGTGCTCCCTTCAAAGACTGAAATAAGGGCAACATATCACCAGTTGTAATGTAGAAGAATGGCGTGCCCAATTAATAATGCCAAGTAATTTTTGCCATTGTACTAATGTATATGATTTCTGTACTTGTAATTCAGGAAGAATTGGAATGGAGGAATTGTGCAACATTCTATGTCCTAAGTAGGTATAAGGTTCTACCTTTTGAATTTTGTCTGAGGCTATATACAATCCCTGTTGTGCCACAATATCCGTTAACTCTTTTAACAACTTAGATTCATCAAAATCCGGGGCTGCTATCAATATATCATCCATATAATGATAGACTAAATAGGAAGGAAATTTATTCGAAAGGGTTGAAGGGCATTATCCACGAAATATTGACAAAGTGTAGGGGAATTAAGCATTCCTTGAAGCAACACTCGCCAATGATATCGTTTTGTGGGCATGCTATTATCAAAAACTGGGACAGTAAATGCAAATTTTTCTTTGTCTCGAGGCTGCAAAGGTATAGTAAAAAAGCAGTCTTTAAGATCAACTACCAATAATTTATAAAAATTAGGAATTAAGTTAGGATTTGGTAGACCACATTGTAAAGGACCCATGGGTTGGATACATTTATTAATTTCTCTTAAATCCTGCAGGAGGCACCATTTCTCATTTTTCTTTTTTATAACAAAAACAGGAGTATTCCAAGGACTAGTAGAAGGTTCTATATGACCAACAGCCAATTGTTCTTGAACCAATTGCTGTAAAGCAGCGAAGTTTTTCCCTTGATAATGGCCATTGTTCCACCCAAACCGGCGTAGAACAAAGCCATTTAAGAGGAAGAGCCATCATCAAGAATCAAATGGGCATTAAGAAGAGAAAGGATATCACGGCCCCAAATATTAGTATAAATATCTAGAATGTATGGTTGTAGGAAAAAGGACTTACCAGCAGATGTTGTAACATTAATTTCTAGAACACTCTGCCAAGCAGCTGTAGAACCTCCTATTCCCCACAATGAAGAAACTGTCATTTTTGGACACTGTACTGGCCACTGTAAAGAGGAGATGACAGTAACATCGGCTCCAGTATCCAATAACCCTTGAAATGGCTGTTTATTAAGGAAGAGCGTTAACAAAGGAGAGGAGTTCAGCTGATGAAGTAAGCCTACAGATAAAGAAGTTGATCCAAATCCTGCATCCCCATGATTACCTATACCAGGAGATGGAATTTCATGTGGAAGAAGAAGCAATTGAACAACAGAAGAATTACAAGGAAGAACTTGAGGAAGATTCACCCAAATCTGAATCATGAGGATACCAGTGTAATCTGAATCTATTACCCCAGGCACAACAAAACAGCCCTTTTTGTGTGAAGAAGAACGAGGCAAAATTAAGCCAACTAATCCCGAAGGAAGAGGACCTTTAAATTGAGATGGAACTATTTTAACTTCCATGGGAAAGTTAAACTCAATTTCCTCTTGATTGATTAAATCGATCCCAGCGCTATCGGCTGTGGCTGGGGAGGAGTGAGAGAGACTGCTGGAGGAGTCAGAGTGATGGGAAAAGCACGCTTTGGATTCTGGGTGGGTGCCACACCCATTGGCAAGTTTCCCGACCAAAACCGACATTGATTGGCCCAATGAAATCCCTTTTTACAAATAGGGCACTTCTTAGAAGGACGATTCTGAGGCATAGAAGGTGTAGAACGACAGTCCTTTTGAAAGTGGCCAGGCTTCTTACACTTAAAACAGTTACCAATTGGTTGCTGTCCTTTCTGAATAGCAGCTGCTAACATATGCATTTTATAAGTTTTTGATCCAATATCCTGGCAGATTCGAAGCATATCTGCCAGAGTGTAATGAGCAGTAGCCTTTAACGGCTGTAAAGCTCTTTTACAATCTGCATTAGCATTTTCAATAGCTAACTGGTGAAGAAGTTCACCAGCAGCTTCCTGATGATCAAACCGCTGTCTAATTGCTTTGGACAGACGCTCAACAAAGTCAGCATAAGGCTCATTAGCATTCTGTCGAATGTTTGAAAAATTTGCTCTAGGTTCTCCAGCTTGGGGTACCTTAAGAAAAGCACGAAAGGCACATTCAGAAACAATAGTTAACGTAGCTGGAGGAAGAACAACTTGAGCAGGAATTGTACCAAATGGTCCAGAACCAAATAGCTGCTCAACTGTATATGCTCCTCCCCTCCTAAAGCAGCAGCTTGAACATGTCTCATATATTCACTCTCCCAAACCACATATTGCAATGGATGTTAAAATCATGCGAAATATTTGCTTCCAATCTTCAGGGATCATTGTATAACCATTTTTTATTCCTTCTACAAGTCCTCTTGTAAAATTACCACTAATCCCATAGTCTGTAACTGCCTTTTTTAACTCTCTTAAGATCTGATAAGGCAGACCCTCCCATTCTGCTACTTGCAGTCCAAGCTGTGGCCCCTGACCAGGACGATATTGTACTGGACAAACAGACAGTAATTCTGCAAGTTCTGTTCCTGAGACAGAGGCATCCTTTTTACAATTATCAACCATTTTCTGAAAAGAAGACTGAACAATAGAGTCAGGAGGCTTTTGCCCTGTATCTGCAGGAGCTGAGGGAATTGAAGACATATATTCAGGTGAAGAAGGGGAACAAATGACAGCATTAGTATAACGTGAAGGTAGAGGTGTTAAAAGAGAAAGTTCATCGTGACCAAATTGCATGCCTACATAAATGCCACACATGCAAATTGCATGCCTACATAAATGCCACACATGCAAAACTTCTATTTTTGCTCGAGGTTCAGTATGCAATGTTTTCCCTATACGTTAATTTTAAAGACCCCTTTTCTGGGTACCATAAGCACTGAGCTGCAATCTCCTGGACCAGCCTTAAGAGATTTCTCTGTGGTACCTCGGTATTATTATTATTTTTTGAAAATTTTATTGATTTTTAAAAACAAACATAAACAAACAAAACATAGAACATAAAAGCATAAAACATCTTTTTTGAAAGCAGCCTGATTCCGGGTTACATCTCTTCGTGCAGACACAAATTCAAATTCATGCTCATTTTTGTATTCCATTCCATATCTTATTACC
Source organism: Notechis scutatus (assembly GCF_049901735.1). Lineage (NCBI taxonomy): Eukaryota > Metazoa > Chordata > Lepidosauria > Squamata > Elapidae > Notechis > Notechis scutatus. The sequence goes on from NC_142025.1 coordinate 120,650,093, forward strand.
ATTCTACATTTTCTATATAACTTCTCCCCTCTTTCAACTTTCTTAATTTTATTTTATTTATTTCATCTCAATTCAAATAATCATACTTATATTCTTTGTCTGTCCTGTTTCAGCTGTCTATTATCTTTTCTCATTAAGCAAAATTTCTCCTGTGATCACTGATTGGAGTATGACGCCTTTATATCTTTCCCCTAAGATTATAACACTTAATATAATACATAACTTCCATTCGGATTCTGCTTGATACATTCTAAAACTACACAATGTATTTTAAAAAGATATATATACCACCACACTCCCACGTAAAAAGCAGACTCACACCCACACAGAAGATGAGACACGACCACAGACCAGAAGCCGCACTGCAGCTGCATCACTACCCACTTCAACCCCCCTGAGCCATACATGAAGCGAACTGACCCCCACCATGAAGATGCAGCACGCCACAAACTCGAAGCCAAACAGCAAGATCACAGCTCACCAGCTCAAATCCCCCAGTAACTAAGACCAACCTGAGCACAACCAAGCCCCCACCTGAACAGAACACACCTCCAGCCAATCAGAACATGGCCAACCCCCAACCAATCAGAACACAGCCAAACCCCAACCAATGAGAACACACCCCACCCAATCAGAACACAGCCAAGCCCCCAACCAATCAAGTCACACCCCACTAGCAGTTAAAAGGAAGAAGCAGCTGCAAGCTCACATCACTCTGAGAAGCACAGAGCTGAAGACAGAAGCCTGAAGATGATGAATGAGACTTCATCGAAACGTTGCCTAGATACTTCCAATCTTACGCGGGAGAAAACCCGAATAACCAAAGATCCACATACAAATACCCGCGAGAACCTCAGAAAACATATATATATATATATATATATATATATATATATATATATATATATATATATATATATATATATATATATATATATATATATATATATATATATAAAAACATAATTAAAACAACAATCCATACCAATTCGATTCTATCATTGATATTAATATTCATTTAAATCTTAAACATTTTACACGTTACTTTTCAAATAAGTATCATACTTCTATGGAAACACTTATAAACTTTCCATAATTACTTCCCTCTCACTTCACTTATATTTTATAAAACGTTGAGTAGTTAAAATGTTCCCATTCCTTCCTAGTTCAAATCTCTCATTTATTTCATTTCGTTTATTTTGTTCACAAAAGTTTCACTAAATTACACTAACTATTTTATTCCACTTTTTAATCATATGTTGTTTCCAATTTTCTAGCATTATTTCTATTACAAATATAACAATACAATCTTATGTACCTTTACAGAATCCCTTTTTCAGTTAAATTTTCACCCGTTATCTCTGAATAAATCCTGTTTTACATCTTGCTCCAAACCTTTGTAACTTCTCTTCCTTCCTTTTTCCCTTTCTTCTCTCTCTCCCTTTTTACCCCCTGTCTCTCCACCTCCATTTCCCTCTTCTGTATTCCCTTTTCTGTTGCTTTCCAACATTATATCCCCTTTTACATTATTTTTCCCTTTTTGGCTGTTTTTTTAGGTCTTAAATTCTCCATTCTCTTTCCCCCTTTCTCTTTTCTTCCCCAGATAGAATTACTTGTTCATTAAAAATGGCTTCTTCTTTGTCCCAATCTTCTTGTTGCGGTCTTTTCTTGTTGTTTCTTGTAGACACCAATCGCCATTTCTAAGAATTGAAAGATGGAGCCAAAGGAGCCCTTCCTTCTTGTTCCTATTCTTTATATTTTTAAATTCAATTTTCAGTTCATTCAGTTCATCCAGAGGTGATGCCATTGTAGAGGGTTTTTTTTTTAAACAACCACCCAATTGTTTTTAGTCATTCAAATATGATTTCCAAAAGTCCCAAAATCAATCCCAAGCAATCCAAATACACACAAGCTATTTCTTTTAACGCTTTCTTCTTTTTTCACTTTCTCTTCTTGGGGTTACTATTTAGTTGCAAAGTTCCAGTTAAAATGTATCCTTTAGAAGTCTTGTTAAGATTTAACTTTAAATTCTTTTGAATTCCAAGCAGTCTCCTCCTTCCAAGTCCTGCCCTTATTCTTTTCCTCTCCCTTCCCACTTATAGCAAAAAAATATTTTTTTTAGTGTTCAGAAATCTTTATTGTCCCTTTGGCATTTAATTATATTTCCAGTTTAATTACCTGTTGGTGCCAAAGCGGATTTTTCCAATTTCTTTATTCGGATCTTCTCGTTATCAGCGTGAGGAAGGAGAGTGAAGGAAAAAAAACTTTCCCTTTTCACTTTCATTCGCTGCTTCCGACTCTTCTTTGGGAGCGATGTATCTTTTGCAAAATTTAAATTCCAGGGTACCTTGGTTGTTACTTTTTGTCCCAGTCAGCCAAAAACTTTCACTTCTTAACTTCCTCCTGCACTTTCTTTTCCGGCTGAGTGCTTCTTTGAGGTGGCCATTTCTGACCGCCGCTCTTACCGCCGGGAAAGGGAGTTTAGCCAGCTGAGGAGGAGAGGTGCGGCTCCCTCAAACCCTGCTGGGTCTCCCCGTCTTCACCACCTCTATGGGGTGGCTTAGCCCCGAAGGCAGCTGGCTCAGGATGCTCCAGCGGCGAGCCCAGGCAGAAACCCCGCACGATCGCGGATTCCTGCCTGCCGCCGAAGCCCTGCAAACAGGAAGTCCGGTACCTCGGTATTATTTTTCTTCAACAAATAGCCTAATTCATCTACATGCTTCCTTTGTTCCTCAGAAAGCGAAGACCCCATACTTACAGAAACCAAAAGGTTGAAGAAACCACAAAGAGTTGAAGGTGCACCAAATCCTTGCCAGATGAAGTAAGAGGGTCCCTGTTCATGCGCCACTTGTTGTAATGACGAGGCAGTCGAGTTGTTTGATCATGAACAACTGAATCATGATGATCTTTATTGGAGTCTAGTCTTGCATTTATACACATTTTTAATTATCCTCCATCATTGGTTAACTTTTGTTACTGCTTAACTTTCGTTACTATCTAGCACAGTAATCCATACAATTATCTCTAGTTAAAGTCTAACATATGTTTACTTCCTCTCTCTAATCCTCTTTTAGATTAGTGACTTTGTTTACCTGAGTTGTATTTGCTTGGAAACATTCTTTATCTGAGGTTTGCCATCCGAGATTGGAACATTCCTGCAATTACAACTCTACACCTGGCCGGCCCATTTTTTTTCTGTAGCCAGCAAGGCCGGCAAGGCTTTCCTGAAGGCTTCTGGAGCTGATAACAAAGCTCTGGATCGATCCGGAGTCTGTTATCGGCTGCAGTAGCCTCCAAGAAAGCCTTGCCAGCCACAGGAGAAGGACTTCCGGAAGGAGGCCGGGGGTGACGCGCGCAAGTGAGGTTAGTCCGTGGAGGACATCCCCCCCAAAATAAGACCTGGTGCCTTTTTTGGTGACAAAAAGAAAAAACAACAGGGTCTTATTTTTTGGGAAACACAGTAATTTCTCCCCTGCATGGGTCCCCCTTTATAGGTCTCAAGCGGCTGACTGGCTATCAGGATGTGAGCGCCGCGTTGACGGAGATGAAGGAGGAGAAACGGCGTATGGACATGGAACACAGAGTCTCCATCCTCCAGCTCTTCCGTTCCCGCATTTACCGCCAGCCGTTGCTGATCGCTGTGGTTCTGCAACTGTCCCAGCAATTGTCGGGCATCAACGCAGTGAGTGCAGTGGTGTTGTTCTGACCAAGGGCTTCCTGAGACCGTCACAATCACACGCTGTTCCCAAAAACTTTGTTTTTTTTTTAATTTCAACAGCTGTGAATTATAGTCATTCCCAGCCCATAATGAGTCCCAAACAGTTTGTAAATAGTCCCAATGGAAATCTGCCACAGCCTTCGGGATAAAGCACCCACCTTTATCTCCTTTGAAATACTGCCAACGACTAAATGGCCCATTAGCTGTACAAGGCCAAACGGAGCACAAAGTCCACACGGAGCTTCAGAGTTTAAAACCGACCAGAACGAACAAAAGTTGCTTCCTGCAAAGGCTCCTATCCCTTTGCTCCTCCTTTATATCTTACGGGAGGGGACAATTACTTCCCAGTCTTACTCCCAAGCCACCCCTTTTGTCTTAACTGTTCTTGCCTTCTGACAGCTCTGCGCATGTGCGCACTGGGAACAGACTCCTCTTCCTCACTGCTGTCAGATTCTGGAGGCTCCGGAGTTGGCACATAACTCTCGGATGGCTCTGGCCCCATCTCTGTGTCGGACACAGATCCCTCGTCCGAGCCCTCCCCAGACTCCAGGACTGGCCCATGCTCCTCCCCACTGTCCAACTTTACTGTCAGCTCCGCAGGCTGCTGGTGGACCACAGGTGGGATTCAGCCGGTTCGGGCAGGTTCGAGGGAACCAGTATTAAAAATTCTGGCTGGCCCGGCCTCCCTGCCTTGTCACTCCTCATCTCATCTGCTCGCGGCATAGAAGGGACTTCCCCCCACCCCTCAAGGACCAGGAAGAACCTTCACCCTTCCTGTTTAGGTCTTCTATTACTCCACCGACATCTTGACCAAAGCTGGCCTGGAGCAGCCCATCTACGCGACCATCGGGACAGGCATCATTAACACCATCTTCACCATCATTTCGGTAAGAGATCCCGCCTCACCACCACCGTGTGTGTGTGTGTGTGTGTCTCCAAACCAGGTAACTTTTTAGACTTGTGGACTTCAAGGCCCAGAATTCCCCAGCAAGCATGGCCTCAGGGTTCAAGAATAAATATGGTTAAACGCCTTGATCACATTTTTTTTGATAGGGTAACTTTTAATAGATGGTGGGTTTGAAGTGAACTTAATATAACTTGACTTCGGCAAAGTGAGGGGGGAAAAAAAAAAGAGATGGCTGGGGGGTTCTGGGAGTTGAAGTCCACATAACATAAAATGGCCAAGGCCTGAGAAATATTGGTAAAAGATTCATCCATCCATCCTTTCCTTCCATGCTCCACAAAATTTGGCAATACTGTACGGATGTTTGCTATCAATCATTTGCTGTAGACATCAAAATAACAGAATAAAAGAATAACAAATTTGGAAGGGACCTTAGAGGTCTTCCAGTCCAACCCCTTGCTCAATTTGCTATAAAAATCGAAAATTGCTATCAGTTGCTATAGACATTGAAATAGCAGAATAAACAAATAGATTTAGAGCCAGAATTATTTTTCTTAGGGATGATTAAAAAGAAATATGGGAAAGATATAAAATATAATAATATTACATATCTTAACTGCTGCTAGAACTGCCTATGCTCAATGTTGGAAACAGAATTCTACACCAACAGATCAATTGATTATTCAAAAAATAATGGCGTGTGCCGAGATGGATAAATTAACCCTGATGTTACAAGAGAAATAGGAGTCTCAATATTATAGAATTTGGGAAAAATTGTATGATTGGATTAAATTGGGACAAAGGGATGATGAAAAGAGGTAATGATAAGCATTTTACATATTAAAGATTTATATTTGCATGAACTGTATATATTTGTAAATAAGCACAAAATAGAAGTATATGAGTGTTGCCACACATTGTTAATGTCATAATATTTATATTTTTTGTTCAGTTTTTAAAGATATAAAAGACTAATAAAGTTTATTTAAAAAAAAAGAAATAGCAGAATAACTGAGTTGGAAGGGACCTTGGAGGTCTTCTAGTCCAACCCCCTATAAAAATCAAAAATTGCTATCAATCATTTGCTTTAGAAACCGAACAGCTGTTAGGATTGCCCACCTGGCCTTCTCCCTCCCTCTGGTGAGGAGTCTCAGCACCTTTTCCTCACCTTTGTCCTCTCTTCCAGGTGTTCCTGGTCGAGCGGGCAGGAAGGCGGACGCTACACCTGGTGGGCTTATTCGGAATGGGCATCTGTGCCTTATTGATGATGACCTCACTCCTCCTCCTGGTGAGTAGCCTCCGTCTGGTGAGTAGTCTCATTTGAGATGCTCCAACAAGTAGAGCTCGGATCGGAGCAACGCACAATCACGGACTCCGATCTGATTTCGACGGAAGTGCCACCGGAAGTCCTTCATCCCCTTTCTTAACCAAATCGCTGCAGTTGTTAATTTAGCAGCACGGTCCTTAAGTGAATCATTAACCGATACAGATGGTTATTGACTTAGGAGCACCATAATGGAGCCCAAAATTTCGTGTTCTTAAGCGAGGCAGTTATTCAGTGAGTTTTGCTCCATTTTATGACCTTTCTTGCCTTAGTCGTTAAGTGAATCACTGTCGTTGTTAAGCCAGTAACCCAGTCATTAAGCAAATGGCTTCCCATGGACTTGGCTTGTCAGAAGGTCGCAAAAGGGGCATCTCCTGACTCCTGGGGCGCTGCGGCTGTCATAAATACAAGTCACTTGCCAAGACCATGTGGAGGCTGAGACCGTCATAAATACGAGACACCTGCCGAGCGTCTGAATTTTGATTGCGAGGCTGCGCGTATGCTGCAACGGTCATAAGCGTGAAAAGTCACTTGGTTCAGTGCCGTGGTAACTCCGTAACGGTCACTCAATGAAGCATGGTAAGTCGAGGACTCTCTGAATGGGTTGCGTTGCGTGTCCGGGACTTTTGCCAGCTGGGAAAACCCTCTGAAGAACATCTCCCTCCACAGAAAAGCGTGGCCTGGATGGGCTACCTGAGCATGGTGGCCATTTTCGCCTTCGTGGCCTTCTTCGAGATCGGGCCGGGCCCCATCCCGTGGTTCATCGTGGCCGAGCTCTTCAGCCAGGGACCTCGGCCGGCCGCCATGGCCGTATCCGGCTTTGCCAACTGGACTAGCAACTTCATCATCGGCATGAGTTTCCCGGCCATCCAGGTGAGTGTGAGACCTTTTTAACAGATTAACGGAGCCCGAAGGAACCTTAGAGGTCATCTAGTCCAAGCCCACCCGCTGCCAGCCCAAGCGGGAGACACTGCCTAGAGTATTTCTGACAGAGGGCTGTCCAATCTCTTATTGAAATCCTCCAGGGATGAAGCTCCCACCATTTCTGAATAACAGAATAATAACCGAGTTGGAAGGGTTCCTTGGAGGTCATCTAGTCCAACCCCCCCCCAAAGCTGGAGACCCTACACCATTTCTGACAAGAGGGCAGTCCAGTCTCTTCTTGAAACCCTCCAGGGATGAAGCTCCCACCCTTTCTGAATAACAGAATCATTAACAGATTAACAGAGTCGGAAGGGACCTTGTAGGTCATCTAGTCCAGCCCTCCTCCAGGGGTAAGGGTGGTGGGAAAGGCATATTTTTAATCCCTGCGCTTCGGTGTTGATCGGCGGCCCTTCGAGATGTTTTTAGCCATCGGCCGCCGATAACCGGAACGGCACAACACGAAAGGGAGGAGGAAAAATGGACACCTTGCAAATCAACTTAATGGTGGTTGTTACTTGCTGAATGCAGCCAGTCCTTGCAGGAACTGGGGATGTCTAGGGAAGAATTGGGTGGTGGTGGTGGAATATGATAGGAGGAGGGTTGGACTAGAAGATCTCCAAGCTCCCCTTCACCTACCTCTTGTTTTCCTGGTATCCCCTTGCAGGAGGCGATCGGCCCTTACGTCTTCCTCATCTTCGCCATCCTCCTCTTCATCTTCTCCGCCTTCACGTACCTCAAGGTGCCGGAGACACGGGGACGCACCTTCGATGACATCGCTGCCACATTCCGACGCACCCCGTCGTTGTTGGATCGCGAGATCAAGCCTTACACGGAGCTCGACGAGCTGAGTCCGGACGGCCACGAATGAATTGGGGCAGAGGGCAGGGAAAGGAATGGCGGGGAGGGAAAGGAGGCCACGAGGAGTAGAATCGGGGACACCGGCAAAGAAAACAAAGGTTTGTCTCTAGCACTTTAGGGCCACGAGGCCTGGCCGGAAGGTCTCGGGGTCTCAGCCAAACATGTTTCTTTGGTCTGGTTTGCATTTACTTTATTTTATTTTTCTTAAAATATTTTTAAGGGAAAAGCAATTTAAAGAGGATGATTTTTTTATCAGATGGTTCGGGAGGGCAGGCACCACGTTCACTTTGCTGTAAATTAGGCTTTGGGGTGGAAAGATACCCTCTGGGTAGCCCTATTTGGACTAGATTCCCCCACCCCCAGCTTCCCAGAGCACTTTCTGAAGCACAAACCGATCAGAGAAACTGGCTGCCAACTAACCCTCTTCTGAAGTCTTTTCTTCATTTCGTACTTGGTTCGGCTTGCGCTAATGTTAAGTCCTGAGCGCATAGCGCACAAGAGTGCCCCAGAGCATGGGCAGAGTTCCTGGACCACTCTCTCAGGAGGTTCCCCCGGCAGCCTTCCTCTTTCATGTGCTTCAGGATATGTCTTTTCCAGCAAATTTGGGACACCTTCTAGACCGGGGCTATCCAAACATGGCTACTTTAAGACCTCTGGACTTCAACTCCCAGAATCCCCCAGCCATTTCCTCTTTTTCCCTTTGCTGGAGTCAAGATATATCACATCTACTTCATTCCCACTATCTATTAAGAAAACTTACCCAATCAAACAAATAAAATAATAGTAGTCTGGCCATATTTGTTATTGTCCTATACATAACTGAATTCTGGTATTAAAAAAAAAAAACAACCTTGCCAGCTGGGGAATTCTGGGAATTGAAGTCCACAAATCTTAAAGTGCCCAAGGTCTAGATTTCAAACCCTGAATGTGTGATGAATGCTGGGTCCAAACAAGAGGTGGAAGAGTGACGGCCTGGGAAACACCTGTCCTCCTTCACTGGCCCTCCATGGCGGACCTTTGGACCACTAAGGCCACCTCAAGGGGAAGGACTACAAGTTCCATACTCAGGCCTGCGAGAGACAGAAGGAGGGAGGCTGCTTTCTATGGACTAGTGCTTCCCAGCCACTGTCACTTTAAGAAGGGTGGACTTCAACTCCCAGAATGCCCCAGCCAGTATTTGTGGGCTTCAAAGGACTCCCAGAATCCCCCAGCCAGCATTTGCGGGCCTCAAAGGACTCCCAGAATCCCCCAGCCAGCATTTGTGGGCTTCAAAGGACTCCCAGAATCCCCCAGCCAGCATTTGTGGGCCAAAAAGGACTCCCAGAATCCCCCAGCCAGCATTTGTGGGCCAAAAAGGACTCAGAATTCCTTAGTCAGCATTTGTGGTCATGAAATGACTCCCAGAACTCCCCCAGCCAGCATTTGTGGGCCTAAAAGGACTCTCAGAATCCTCAGTCAGCATTTGTGGATCTGAAATGACTCCCAGAATCCCCCAGCCAGCATTTGTGGGCCTCAAAGGACTCCCAAAATCCCCCAGCCAGCATTTGTGGGCCTAAAAGGACTCTCAGAATCCTCAGTCAGCATTTGTGGATTTGAAATGACTCCCAGAATCCCCCAGTTAGCATTTGTGGCCCTAAAAGGACTCCCAGAATCCCCAGCCATTATTTGTGGCCCTAAAGGACTCCCAGAATCCCCCAGCCATTATTTGTGGCCCTAAAAGGACTCCCAGAATCCCCCAGCCATTATTTGTGGGCTTCAAAGGACACCCAGAATCCCCCAGCCATTATTTGTGGGCTTCAAAGGAATCCCAGAATCCCCCAGCCAGCATTTGAGGGCCTCAAAGGAATCCCAGAATCTCCCAGCCAGCATTTGTGGGCCTCAAAGGAATCCCAGAATTCCCCCAGCGAGTCAGGGGTCTGAGTGTGAGAGATGCTTCTTCCCCAGATGGCTGAATTGATCTCTTGCAAGGAAAACCTCAGACCAAAAACAACCTTCTGCCTCTCTTGGGTCCCCATGATTACGAGGCCACTGCACCCCCATTCCCACACCCAAACCACCATAGGTTGCTTGCCCTGAGATTAAAAACGGAATGGGGACTTTAAAAAAAAAAAAAAAAGCCTAACCGGAGCTGGTGTTTTTCTGAGCTTGAAAACGGTTAGGGATTCAAATAAAAGCCTCTCCTTTCAAATTGGCAAAAAAAGAGGATTTTGCAAAGGAATTATTTCGCTGAGCACGTTTGCCTACCAGTAAAGGAGAATATTGGTAGCGCAGGGTTGAATGGAGGGCGTCCTTGGGGGTCTCTGAGCTTCGGAGTTTCCTTGCAGACCTCTCATGACCCACCTAGGGAACGCCATCAGTGCTAGAAGGGAGTTAGGTCTAGGAAGAGGAGGAAGAGGAAAAGGAGGAGGAGGAGGAGGAGGAGGAAGACGATGGGGTCCTTGGTGCTCTCTGAGCTGGGAGTTGTTTTCCTGCAGACGTTTCATGACCCATCTAGGGAACATCATCAGGGCTAGAAGAGTGTTAGGTTGAGGAGGAGGAGGAGGAGGAGGAGGAGGAGGAGGAGGAGGAGGAGGAGGAGGAGGAGGAGGAGGAGGAGGAGGAGGAGGAGGAGGAAAAGACTGTGAGGTCCTTGGCATTCTCTGAGCTTAGTAGTTTCCTTGCAGACGTTTCATGACCCAAGTAGGGAACGTCATCAGTGCTAGAAGGGAGGGTTTGTAGAGAGGAGGAGGAGAAAAAGGACTGTGAGATCCTTGGTGTCCTCTGAGCTGGGTGGTTTCCTTGCAGACGTTTTCATGACCCAAGTAGGGAACGTCATCAGTGCTAGAAGGGGAGGGGTTTGCAGGAGGAGGAGGAAAAGGAGAATAGAATAGAAAATAGAATAGAAAATAGGAGCTGGAAGGGCCCTTGGAGGTCTTCTAGTCCAGCCCCCTGCTCAAGCAGGAGAACCTATACCATCTCAGTCGTTTTATCATCAGTGCTAGTAAGGAACAGGGTTTGCTGAGGTCTGGGCTGGTTTGAACCTGGTTTAATTCTCTCTGCATCCCCAGTTCAAGAACTTCCCAGCTCTTTAAAAGGCGGGGCCGTTAATTCCTAGGAGTTAATTTTCAGGCAGAGATCTGTGGTTGTTTGGCGCTTTTTTCAATTGCCTTAGGTGTGAACTCTTGTCTTTAAGTCCTCCACATTTTTTTCCCACCCCTGCAAGTTTTCAAACCTTTTTTTTTTTTTTTGCATCCACAAAGAGCGCTTAGAATTGGGTTGTTGTTTTTTTATTTATTTATTTAAATTATTTCCCCTACCAAAGCAGGGAACTTTTAAAACAGAAGCTGACAAGACTGTGTGGGGAAAAATTTGACAACTTGGGCGGGAAAGCCAGAACGGAAAATGAAAAGATGCGAGACTATAAAAAATTTTCTCCTCCAACTTTGTATAATGGCACAAAGGGTTGTGTTTGGGGCTTTGGGTCATGAGAGAATATGTCTTAAAACGCAGAGGGTTTTTGTGTGTGTGTGTGTGTGCATGTTTCCTTTTGTATTTCTAGAAAAAAAAAACACGCTATTTGTATATAAAGAATAGATGGCTACACTGTGGGGGTTTTCTTCCTTGGCACGACGCTTGGATGGCTCAGGGATTTTAATCACAATTAACGCAAACCAGGAGAATATTTTCTGCCTGATGCGTCGGTCTGTGCAAAGGAGTTTATTCTTGAAGGCTTCGGAGGAATTCTGCACTTCCTTGAGCTGATAATTCACACAGCTTCCCCTTTGGAGAAACTTCTGACCTCGTCTGACATGGGAGGAGGTGGCTTTTGAATTCAAATCCCCAGATCAGGGAAGGAGGGGAGAGAGAGAGGGAGGGAGAGAGGGAGGGAGGGAGAGACAGAAAGACAGTGGGAAATAGAGAGAGAAAGAGAGAGAAAAGGAGAAAAAGAGAGAGAGGAAGAAAAAGAGAGAAAGAGGGAAAGAGAGAAAAGAGAGAAAGTGAGAGGGAAAGAGGGGGAAATAGAGAAAGAGAGAAAGAGAGAGAAAGAGAAAGGGAGAAAGAGAGAGAAAAAGAAAAAGAGAAAGAGGGAAAAAGAAAAAAAGAAAGAGAGGGAAAGAGAGAAAGAGAAAAAGAGAGAAAGAGAGAGAGGGAAAGAGAGAAAGAGAAAAAGAGAGACAGAAAAATAGAGAGAAAGAGAGAGGTACACACATATTTCTGGTATTTGTATATATTTTTATTTATTTGTCTGGTATTTTTAGGCAAAGCAGCTGAATCAACCCCCCCAGCCAGCAGCATTTAGAGCAGAGGTCTCCAAACTTGGCAACTTTTAAGACTTGTGGACTTCAACTCCCAGAATCCCTCAGCCAAATTCTTACCCCGATTTAGAGGGTTGCCTAAATTTGGCTGTTGGGACGTGAATCTCTCTCTCCGCCTAATCTTCCTCCTCCCAGGCCGAGGGCTAAGACTTTCTGCCCCGCCCTGTAGGCTCTTAGAATGTATGATTGGAAGGGACCCCGGAGGTCTTTTAGTCCAACCCCCTGCCCCACTACACCAGGGGTCTCCAAACTTGGCCTGTTTAAGACTTGTGGACTTCCAACTCCCAGAATTCCTCCTCCAGTCATGTTAGCTCAGGAATTCTGAGAGTTGGAAGTCCACAAGTCTTAAACAGGCCAAGTTTGGAGACCCCCGCCCTACACCATGGTGGTCCAATCTCTTCTTGAGAGCCTCCAGGGATGAAGCTCCCACAACTTCCAAAGGCAACTTCTGTTCCATTGAGTATAGAATACAAGAGGTGGAAGGGACCTTGTAGGTCATCTAGTCCAACCACCACCCCCCCCTCAAATATTGGAAGACTGCTATCATGTCTCCCCTGGCCCTTCTCTTCACTAAAATAGCCACCCCCAGTTCCTGCAACCATTCATTGTATGTTTTAGCCTCCAGTCCCCTCATCATCATGGTTGCTCTTCTCTGTACTTATTCTAGAGTCTCAACATCTAATTTTGTGTTGTGGTGCAGGAGCTATGGGTAGGAACTACCTGTCTGACTTTTTTGTGTGTGGGGGGGGAAACAGTCCCACCCAGGTGCACAGCCTCTCCTGGGCATCCCTGCGCCTTGGAGAAGACTCAACCACTACCTGTGTCAACATGGCATTTCCTGGGACCGTAAGGTGCTCCAACTCATGGGTGCTGGAAAGGGGACCAACTTCAGAAAAACAGGGGAGTGTGAGACTATGATGAAATGGGTAGAGATAGATATCTAGGTGTATAAGGTAAATTTTCACAGGCAACAGGGAGGCTCAACCCTTGAGGCCAGCCAGGGCTGCTGCAGGCCACCCACAACCAGCAGAATCTTTAAAAAAGGGACCCTGGAGGGCATCTAGTCCAACTCCCCCTATTACACCATACCAAACAAATGACTGTCAGGTCTTTTTCTTTAAAAACAAACAAACAAACCTCCAGGGGTGGAGCAGCCACATAACTTCAAGTTGTTGGCAAGCCATTCCACCAGTTAAAATTGTTCTAGCTGTCAGGGCTCAGGAAAAGGGGGAGCCAGGCTCGTAACCATTTGGCAGGCCGATCACTAGGAGATTGTGAGTTCTAATCCCGGTTTAGGCGTGGGATGGATAAATGGATTAATGTACGGATTGAATGGATAGATAAATAGATGAAAGGTAGATAGGCAGGTAGATATAAAGATATATATGATAGAGGGGGGGAGGGAGATAAATGATAATTAGATGAAAGGTAGATAAAGATAGATATATGATGGATAGATAGGGGGGGGAGAGGGAGAGATAGATATTTATTGGGGCCAATCCTGAAATTCCCAAAGTGGTTGGCTTCCCTTCCCAGGACAGAGAGAAAGTGACTCGCCCAAGCTCTGGTTTTATGTGTGTGGGGGGCAGGACTTGAACTTGCATCCTCCCAGTTTCTAACCCCGGTGCTTTAACCACTACACCCCACACCGTTTCCCGCTCCCTGGTTTAATTTGGAGCAGTCCACCCCGCTGTTGCTCCCCACTCTAGGAAGTTTTCTGACAGCTTTTTAGAGCCAAGGATGGCGACGAAAACCAAAATACCCTTGAATTTGTCGACGGAAAAAACAGGTGAGACAACGCAAGCTCTGTGCAAATTTTTTTCTTTTTACTGACGCCCAAACTGCACACAATGGTTCACATACACAGGGTGGTTCTTCAAACAATGGTTGGCGGGGGGGGAAGGAAAAAAAATTAACTCAAGATTCAACAGCCAGTTTTCAATTTTTTTCTCTCCTTTAAACTGGCAAAGCTGTGGAAAGAGGCAGACAAAACAGCCCCTTCTGAAGTTTTCTCTCTCTCTTTTTTTTTTTTTAAGCAGTTTTCCTTTCTTTCTGGTCAAGTTATTCCACCACCACCCCAGTCAAGTTTATTCTTCTTTTTTTCTTTTTCTTTCTTCTTTTTTAAACATTTTAGAACTTCAACAGCAGCAAAGAGGGTTATTGGTGAAGTTTGGGGTCTTTTCAAGTGCAGGATGAGGTAACTTGGGTTGGAGGCACATTCTGGACACCTGCAACGGACGGAAAAGCAAACCGGACAATGGTCTGGGGTTTAAGGAAACCCTGAAATATTGAGGCAGGGTGAGGCATTGCAAAGTTAAAATCTGGACACCGATAAAAGAGACTCTTTGCTAAGCACTGAATTGTGGCCTCCTGGGGCTGTTTTCTTGCAGCACTAATGATGTTACCTACTTCGGGTAGTGAAACGTCTGCAAGAAAAGTAGAGTCCTGCTCAGGGAGCACCAGAAATGGTGTAGGGTCTCCTGCTTGAGGGGGGGGGGTTGTTGGACTAGATGACCTACAAGGGCCCTTCCAATTTGGTTAATCTATAAGTGCATTGAGGACCCCTCCCCCTTAAATCTGAGAAGCAAGACCTCCCCTTGGCTAAAATAAAATAAAAATAAAAATTGGCAGGCTAGGAAATACAACTTCTTAGCCAGCTTCCCAAGAACTCCTATGGGTTTGCAGGCAGTTGGGGGGGTAGTTGAGAAAAAGCCAATTTTTCTTTAAAAAAACAAAAACAAATCTTGGTGCATTTGAGAGATACCTAGCCAAGGAAGCACTTAGTAGAAGAGGGAGAAACTGTGCAAATTTCCATTTGCAAATTTAAGGAGTTCAAGATAATCTGGCAGCTTTCAACACCCCCATCCTCTCCCCACAATTAATCATAATTTTAAAGTAAAAAATTAAAAGTCAGGTGGGGGTTTGTCTGAGGTTAAATGCAACACTCGGAGGGGCGATATATGGTTAGGCCGCTCGCAAAATTCAGTCCCTCTTGAAAACGAAGACTAAAAAGACTTACCAAATCGCAGCTCTTGGCATCCCCTCGGTGTGTGCAGGCTCTTCACGCCAGTAAAGCAGGGGCAAGCTCTCCCCCAGGCTCAGGTGTCTGGGATTTTTTTTTAAAAAAAAGAAAGGAAAACAGGTGTAGGGTCTCTTGTTTGGGCGGGGTGGGTGAGGGTTGGACTAGATGACCTACAAGGTCCCTTCCAGCTCTATCCTGACTGATTGAGTGGACCGTGGGCTGCTACTTGCAGAATGTGGATCAAGAGTGACCCCTGGTGGCGCATAAAGGCATTGCGGGGCCCTTTGCAAGCTAAGGCATTAGAATAACAGAGAGTTGGAAGGGACAATCCTGGAGGTCATCTAGTCCAACCCCCTGCTCGAGCAGGAGAGTCTATGGAGAAGCTGGGGGAGTATTAGCCAGGGGTCCAAGCCCCCGCATCCACCCCACCTTGCTTACATCCACAAGCTGTTGCTGGATTTCCGGCAGTGGCTGGGTGGGGCTTTCCTGGGCCGGGGAAGCAGACTTGCTGGCTTCCACCACAGGCTCTTGAGTCATCACAGGAGTGCTGGCAGCTGGGGTGTCCCCGCCAGCAGCTGCGGAGCTGGGGGCCGGCTGCTCCTTAGTATTGGTGGTTGCCTAGGGCAGAAAAGAGGGGACCAGGGGAAGAGAGAGGCTGATACAATCCGGTCAGCAGAAACCTGTACAGAACACGATCCGGTCAGTTTCTGGCAACCTCTACAAAGCCAGGAACAGTTCCCTCCCCGCCATCCCTCTTTCCTTGAAAATTGAGCCCAGGATGTTTCTCCAGAACTACCCCAAATTTCCGCTACCGTTTTTCTTCCGGAACTGGTCTGAACCGGCTGAATTTCCACCTCTTCTGCCCCACCCACCCACCCACCCCGCCCCCAATTTCCCTTGCCCTTCAATTCACCTCAGTCGCCGCCTGGCGAGCTGCTGTCTGCTGGCGCCGGCGCTGGAAGTAAGGCCGGTTGCGCTGCCTTTGAGGCTCGGGACGGATGCCGTCCGCCGGCGCCTGAGCCGCTTTCGTCTCGCCGTCTCCTCCCTCCGTGGTGGGCTGCTGCGGAGGACGGGGGCGAAAAGGTCTGGGCGAGACAATGGAGGGGGTTGAGGTGGGTGAGTGTGAATTGACTCTCGGCCTTCTTCCCCCTTAGGGGGGGGGAAGAGACCATTCCCCAAAGAACTGGAAGCAGAATCAGAACAGAGCCGGAAAGGGACCTTGGAGGTCCTCTAGTCCAGCCCACCTTGCTCAAGCACACCATTTCAGACAAGTCTCTTCTTAAAAAACCTCCAGGGGTGACGCACCCACAACTTCTGGTAGCAAGCAGTTCCCCTGGTTAATTGTCCTCCCTGTTAATTCCAGGTTGCTTCTCTCCTGGGTTAGTTTCCATCCGTTGTTTCTTCTCCTGCCCTCTGAATAATTATTATACTATGCAAAAAGCTTATTCTATTATACTATGTTATAATAAGTATATTATAGTATTAGCCCGATCCCCGTGCTTCATTACGGAACTATGTGGTCGGGCTTAGTTTTTGGGGAGGAAAATAAGGGGGGGAAAATTCTGCCTCTGCCTATCAGCATCCATCGGTATTCATCTGGCTAGCATCCTGTCAGTGTGTGAGAGAGTTGAAGGCTGTTTGGAAAGTGAAAGAGTATTTGCTGTGTGAGCAAGGAGGAGACAGCAAGGAGCCTGGGCGTGGCTTAGCTCAACTGTTCTGGACTAAAGCTGGTTGGAGCTGCTGTGAAACTGAAACTCCTCTGCTTGTGTTTTGCATTTGGAATAAATAAATCTATTTTCAGGTGGGGAGGGGGAGCAGAACTCCTTAGCATCAGAGCGTGTTAATAATAATAACACAGGAAATATTCTAAATGCTCTGAGGGTCATTTCGAAAAATCCTTTCTTAGGGAGCCCCTAGAAGCCAAGAGGAACATAGGTGCCAAATTTCAAGTTTGTAGGCTTTACAGATCTGGAGATTTTGTGATGATGCGTGAGGGGTATTTCCCTTTTTATATATATAGATAGATATACTTATACTATGTGGAAAGGTTATTCTATTCTACTGTATTATAATAAGTATGTTATAGTATAACATACTTATTATACCACGTGGAAAGGTGATTCTATTCTACTATGTTATAATATACTGATTATACCACATGGAAATATAATATAATATAGAATATGTTATAATACAATATACTTATTATAACCTAGTATAATAGAATAAGCTTTCCGCATAGTAGTACAGCCACTGGCAGCTGCTTGCCAGCTTTGTTGAGCCCCTCCAGGAATTGACCTCCACAATTCAACAATCCTGCTAAATAGAATCAGAATTCTTTATTGGCCAAGTGTGGTGAAGCTACGCAAGGAATTTGTCTCTGGTGCATAAGCTCTCATTGCCCCCATTAAGCCACAAGCGATAAACCAGGATCACAATCATGAAATACAATCACCATCTACCATAAGATACCACACCAAATGTAATATAAACGTAATACTAAATGAAGATAGGGGCAGCTGGAGATAGGTAAGAAAGCGCCGTGGTTTGCAAAAAAAATAAATAAAAAATTGGGATGCCAGGTATAATCTAAATGTTTAGCGGCGTTACCCATCCTGGGCACCTTGAAAATGGACGGAGTTCAACTCCCAGAACTCCCTGGCCATCCAAAAGGTTTACCAAAATTCAGCACAAAATTTTGCAAGGTGAACAAACAAACAAAAACAAACCCTTGGTTAGCTGCATGACTAAAAAGGTTAAATGTGGGCTTAGATGGCACGACAATTAAATGGAGGAAGCGATATGCTGGATGGAGGGATTCTGGGAGTTGAAGTCCACCCGTGGGGAGTTGCCCAGGTGGAGAAACACCAAATTACTCCCTTATGGTAGTTATTCTGCTCAAAGTCGCTTCTACATTCTGGTTTTGCTCCCTTCTTTGCACAAACCAACATTGGGTCAGGCTTCCCCAGGACTGGGAATCCTGGCTTGTCCAGTCGACCCAACCTGGATAGCAAGCCAGCCAACTTTTCTTCCCTCCTTAAAACCCCGAATGATGGTCTATTGCTGACTCTATTGCTTATAATTCTGCCCCCCCAAATCCCGTGTCGGCAAATGACTAGGCCAAGGCAACCTTGTCTTAACCAGTGTAAAGCTAGCTTGGAACCTGGTTAGCTCTGTGTGTGTGTGTGTGTGTGTGTGTGTGTGTGTGTGTGTGTAGAAAGACTTGCCTGCGGTATCTGGGGCGGAATCGAGGGGCCGGGGCTCTCTCGCCCGCCTGGATCTGCTGAGGCTGGTCTCCTTCAGGCTGGGTAGCATCTTTGGGGTCTGTGCTGTCAGAGCCCTGGGAAGGAAGAGCAGGGTCAGAAGAAGAGGGTCAGAAGGGACCTCAAAGATCATCTGGCCCACCCCCGCTCAAACACGAGACCCTACACCATTCCACACAGAATAAGAAGAGTTGGAAGGGACTTCAGAGGTCAACTAGTCCACCCCTGCTCAATCAGGCCCTACGTCATTCCACACAGAATAAATTGGAAGGGACCTCAGAGGTCATCTACTCCACTCCTGCTTAATTAGGAGGCCCTATACCATTCCACACAGAATAAGAACAGAGTTGGAAGGGACCCTCAGAGGTCTTCTAGCCCACCCCTGCTCAAGCATGAGGCCTTACACCATTCCACACAGAATAACAGAGTTGGAAGTGATCTCAGAGGTCATCTAGCCCACCCCCGCTCAAGCAGGAGGCCCTACACCATTCCAAACAGAATACCAGATGAACGCAATTGGAAGGGATCTTGGAGGTCTTCTAGCCCACCCCCGCACAGGCAGGAGGCCCTATACCATTCCACGCAGAATAATAACGGAAGGAGTTGGAAGGGACCCCGGAGGTCTTCTAGTCCAACCCCTGCCTTCAACCCTATCCCAATTCCAGACGGGGCCCGGCTGAGAGCGACGTCCGGCCTCTGGTACAGGTGGAATTCCAAAGGGACCCCCAAACACCATCCAGAAGGGCCGCCATCAGCAAAACAGGGAGAGGAATCTCCGAGCCATGAAACGGCAACAGGGACAGGAGAGTCTGTTTTCAGGGGTCCAAACCCCCCCCATCCTGAAAAGTTTATTCCAAGAACGGTGCAAGGAACCAGCAAACAGCCTTCCCACCCAGTTCCTCCCCCAAAAACTGCACCCCGAAACCAGGGGAAAAGACGCCCAAAGCCAATTTCACGCCTCCTAACAGGGAGGACAGTTTAACCCGTGGAACTGCTTGCCACCAGAAGCGGTGGAGGTTCTTTAAGAAGAGAGGCTGGGAAGCCACTAGTCTGGAATGGTATACAGCAGGGGTCGGTCTCCCAACCGTGGAACTTGAAGATTGTGGACTCAACTCCCAGAGTTCCTCAGCCAGCTGGCTGAGGAACTCTGGGAGTTGAAGTCCACAAGTCTTCAAGTTCCCACGGTTGAGACCTCTGGATAGAGTCTCCTGCCTGGGCAGCAGGCGGGACTAGACGACCTCCAAGGTCCCTTTTCCAGCTCTGTTCTGATTATATTTCCTGATTTGTCTCACGTGGGCTAGGCCGGGTCTCCTGCTTGGGAAGCGGGGGTGGGGGGGCAACAAGAGAAAGGCCTGAGGCCTCTCGGGGGGGTGATGGAGTCACAAAGTGGCGGCCGGCCCGGCCCAGACTCACGTCCGCGGTGTGGGGCTGCGGGGGCGGCTGGGCCTGAGCCCGGGGTCCCCTCACGAATCTCCGGCGGAAGAAGAAGGGCGGGGGCGCCTCCTGCGCGGGCGCTGCTGGACCCCTTCGTCCGCTTTCTCGCCCTCGCTGGCCGTCTCGGCGCCCGCCTCGGGCCGGGCGGCGTCGGGGGGCAGCTGGGCCTGGCGGGAGCGCGGGATAATTCGGCGGAAGCGACGGCGGTTGGGGGCGTAGCGGCTGCCTTTGACGGGGACCCCGCCGGGGCCGGTGACGTTGGCCGCTTCGGCCCCCTGCGAGAAGGCAAAAAGAAAAGGAGTCAAGTCGCCCCCCAAAAACCGTCCCGGCTCTCGGGAGGATGGACGGCGGTGCCGGAAAAAGCCGCCGCCGGGGCCTCACCTTCTCGCCTTCCACCACGTCGAACTCCACCGTCTCCCCATCTCCAACACTTCGCAGGAACTTACGAGGATTGTTTCTCTTGATCGCCGTCTAGGAAAAAAGCCCAGAGAGGAACAGAGAGAGAGAAATAGAAATAGAGAGAAAAATAGAGCGAGAAAGAGAGAAAGAAAGAGAGAGAGAAAGAGAGAGAAAAAGAGAAAGAAAGAAAAAATAGAGAAATCGAGAAATAGAAGAAGAAACAGAAATAGAAATACAGAGAGAGAGAGAGAGAAAGAAATAGAAAGAAATAGAGAGAAAAAGAAATAAGAGAGACAAAGAGAAATAGAAACAGAGAAATAGAGAGAAATAAAGAGAGAGAGAAATAGAAATAGAGGGAAAAATAGAGCGAGAAAGAGAAAGAGAAAGAAAAAATAGAGAAAGAGAAATAAAGAGAAAAAGAAAAAATAGAGAAATCGAGAAATAGAAAAAGAAACAGAAATAGAGAGAAAAAGAAATACAGAGAGAGAAAGAGAGAAATAGAGACAAAGAAATAGAAAGAAATAGAAATAGAGAAAAATAGAAAGAGAAATAGAGAAATGAGAGAAATAGAGAAAGAAACAAAGAGAGAAATAGAAACAGAAATAGAGAGAAATAAAGAGAAATAGAAATAGAGAGAAAAAGAGCGAGAAAGAAAGAAAAAAATAGAGAGAAAAAGAGAAAGAAATAGAGAGAGAAAGAAAAAATAGAGAAATAGAAAAAGAAAGAGAGAGAAATAGAAATACAGAGAGAGAAAGAGAGAAATAGAGACAAAGAAATAGAAAGAGAAAAATAGAAAGAGAAATAAGAGAGAAAGAGACAAAGAGAGAAACGGAGAAATAGAGAGAGAGAGAGAGAAATAGAGTGAGCTCTGGGGCAGAAAGGTGGAAGTGGGCACAGGGGCATGGGCTGTATTCGAGTACTGGTCTAGCAAATGTTTTGTATGCCCTAGTTAGTAGCGTGATAGTAACAGAGAAAAAGCTATGTAGGATTAGGTTAACAACTCTTAATGCCTTTTTGGCTATGTAGCGGGGTACACCAAGTGGGTGTGAGCCAAACAATGGATTTTTAATTCTTTAAACCTTAGCAACTTTTAAGATCTGTGGGCTTCAACTCCCAGAATTCCCTTTAGCCAGCTATGCTATGCTGGCTAGGGAATTCTGGGAGTAGAGGTCCACAAGTGGATTAAAAGTTGCCAAGGTTGCACACCCCAAATCTAAATGGAAATGTTACTGTTTTTCTAAGCAAGGATCAGGTGCTGTTGCTACAGGAAGAAATTCCCACCCACCCCCAAAAGTTTTAACTCTAACAATTTCTCACAATTTCCACGGAGTTTCCTTGCAGACTCAAACTTACTACAAGGAGCAAGGCAGCAAGGTGAAGGCTGAAGGGAGCAATAAAGGGTGGGGGAGGAAATTTAAAAGGAACTTAACTTACACAATGCTCGGTGCTTACCTGGTGCACAAACACATCCTCTTTGGTGTCATTCCTGCAAGGAGGGACCAAGATTAAGGAAAGGAAAAATAAATATAAACCTTGAAATCTTTAATCCGTCGGGCTAACCACTGCTTGTGCTGAATCAGGGCTAAAATTACAGGCGGGGGGATCGAGAGCTTTAAGGAGACCAAGCTCCAAATTCTAATCCAGTTGTGCTTGGCTAAACACATCAGGAAACTTGGTTTGAGTTGGAAGCCAACATCCAAAAGATGTCAGCTTGACCAGAAACTTATAAAAGCCATTAAAGGAATGAAGGTCACCGATAAACCTGGTTTATCTCTCTTCAAAGGGGGCGGGCAGCCAATTAGACTTTGTTCCCCAATTGATTATAAATTTGCTTTTGCTTTTTTTTTTTTTTTGCAACTTGATGATTCTTGGGCAGGAAGTTTTAAATCTTCAAAGCTGCCAAAAAAAAGAAGAAGAAAAGTCCCTTTATTTCCAGTGGAGTTTTACCAGTCAGGAGTGCCAGGGGCCACCCAAATAAAAGATGCCAGCCGACAGAAAAATACAGAGAATATTGGTGGCTCAGGGTTGGGCTTTGGGGTCCTATGTGCTCTCTGTGCTCCGTGGTTTTTCTGGCAGACGTTTCATGACCCAGCTAGGGAACCTCAGCAGTGCTGGAAGGGACTGTATATAAACAGAGGGCAAAACCCACTCTTTTCTAGCACTGATGAGGTTACCCAGTTGGGTCACAAAACGCCTGCCAGAAAAACCACCCAGACTCAGAGAGTCTTCCCAAGGCCCCCCATGGAAAAATAGACATCTCCTGGAGTTCGCCTTTGCTGGAAAAGCCCCCCCCCCCCCCCGCCCCCACCAGTGCCCACGTGAAATGCCACGGCCCCGACCCCTTGGACCCGTGGGGGGCACTTTGCTGGCATCGCCCCTCCCCTAAGCACGAGAGTGGCCAATGGCGGGGGAGCACCTGGGTACAAGGACAGACCTCCAGATAAGGCATCCCAGCTATGCCAACTTGGCCTCGGGCGAGTTGTTTGCTCAGGCTGCTCTGACAAACATTTGTCTCAATGGAGCCAGCCCAGATTTTTAAAAAGAAGGGGGGGGAACGATAGTGTGTGCCACCTGATTTGCCAGGTAATCTTTGGACACCTGACTTGGTTGCTTTTCTCTTTCTCTTTCTTTCTATTTCTCTCTATCTCTCTTCCTTTATCTATTTCTCTATTGCTCTCTCTTTCTCTATTTCTATTACTCTCTATCTCTCTCTCCCCCTCCCCTCTTTATTTATTTCTCTCATTCTCTATTTCTATTTCTCTCTCCAAGAGGAGGAAGTTGGCACAGAACTGCTGAAATATCCAAGGGATCCGGGCTCCCCACCCAAACCCACCTTTGGGAATTAATTTAGGCTTGACCACGCCGCCGTGACCACAATAAGGGGCAGAAATGCCAATGTCCGGGGCTGGGGAGGGGATGCAGCCCCATCTTAGATTATAACACACACACACCCCAGCCCACCCGATGCGGAAGAGACCAGTCTGTGTAAAAAAGTGCGCGCGCACACACACAACTTCAATGGAAGGAATCTCCCGGTTGGGTTCTTCATCCGACCTTCGTCGAAATTCACAGCTAAAACACGGCCAAACAATTAATTGGCTTAATTAACAATGATTAAACCGGGTTGAGGGTTTTTTTTAAAAAAAAATAACTTTCACCTCCCGGTAGCAAAGGTTCTTGTCGGATTTAAACCCAGCTAATGATGTCCATTCAGTCTTTCTTCTTTCTCTTTCTCCCCTTTTTCTTTCTTTCTCTCCCTGCTCCCTCCATCTCTTTCTCTCCCCCTCCCCCCTTTCTCTCTCCCTCCTGGGAGTTAAAAGTTTTCTGCCTGCGGGGAGCAGCAAAAGGGAAAGGGACTCACCTGTTTATGAATCCATAGCCATTGCGGACGTTGAACCATTTCACCGTGCCCTGAACCTGGGTGGCTGGAAGCCGGGGGCGGGGTGGTGGAAGCGGGGGAGAGAGAAAGGAGACTGGTGACACTGGCAGAGGGACCTTTCTTGGCCCTCCCTGCCCCCCCCCAGGAAGAGCTGCTCCTGTTTGGGGAGCCGGATCCCTCCCCCCCTCCCACAAGCCAAACTGGAAACCATCATCCTGGTCAAGGAGGGCTCTGGGTTAGCATCCTGGCCTCTTTGAAGGTGTGTGGGGTAGTTTTAAGCAGCCTCTCCAAACGCCCAGGGCAGTCGCGACAACCGAAGGCACGCACACACACACACACGGCTCCGCGGAGTTTGTTTCCAGCCGGGCTGGGGGTCTGGCTGGCGGGGGAGCTGCTGGCTCAAGCGGGACCACCCGGACTCACTCACGCCTTGCCCCGCCCCCTCCACAAGCAGAACGACACACAAACACACACACACACAATCTTTCTCTCCGCCAGCGTGCCTTGCAAACCGCAAAGCGGGAGCGCCGCGCTGGCGGGGCGGCCACAGGACGCCCCCTGCCCCCCCAAGTTGGTGTAAGCCCGGGACCCATCATGCGCAGCCCCGAAGTCAGCCAGAGTTCTCCCCTGGCTGGCCTCGAGAAAGCCCACCTCTCATGGGGCGGGGATGGGAACTGTCGCCCCGCGTCGCCCCCTTCACCCCTCCAGTCGGAAAAAGGACCGGAGAAACCCATCCTCCGCACCAGCAGAAACCCCCTCCCGCCACTCTGGATGATGTCGTCCTGTAGTCCCGCGGCGGCGGTCTCTCTCGCCGCCCCCCACCCCCCCAGCCCGGAAAAAGCCACCGCGACCCATCATGCTGAGCCGCGGAGTCCCGAAGACAGCGGTGTTTCTTGGTTTCCATAAAGCCCACCTCTGCCGCGAGGCTGGGGGTGGGAATTGTAGTCCCGCTCAGTTTCTCCCCCCCACCAGCCCCTCCGTCGGCCTTCAGTCCGGAAAAGCCCAGCAGCAGCATCCTCCGGGAGCCAGGAAGCCCACCCGCGACTCTGGATGATGGAACCTGTAGTCGTCCCCACACACAAGTCGAGAAAGACTCCCCCCACCCCCACGGAGAATCCCAGCCAGAAAAAGCCCACCTCCAGCCCGGGAAAACCCATGGTGTCCAGCCGCAGCGTCTCCGCGACTCTGGATGATGGGATCTGTAGTCCCGCCCCCCTCGTCGGGAAAACCGGAGAAACCCAGCATGGCCATTCGCAGCGGCCCCCCGGCCGTCAGAAAAGCCTATTTCCGGGACTTTGGTTAATGGGACTTGTAGTCTCGCGCCCTCCCCCGCAAAGTTTGGGGGAAACCCATCCTGCCCAGCGGCCAGAGCAGTCCACCTCCCTGCGACTCCGGATGATGGGACCTGTAGTGCCGCGCCGGCCGCCCACGCGAGGGTCTTTCTCTTCCCCCCACCCCGGCAACGGCTCCTCCCGCGGCCCCGCCCCTCACCTAGGACGCGCTTGGCCGCCTGGCTCCGGGCCCCACGCCCCCGCGGGCGCCACCGGTTTGGCCTCTCCGGCCGCGGGTTCCCCGCGGGAATCTCCCCGTTGCTGGCCACCACGGCTTCCCCGTTCTCCGCTTCGTTCAGCATCCCCGCGCCGCTGCCGCTGCCCGTTGGTGCCGCCGCCGCCACCTCCGCCGCTTCTCCGGTCGCCGAACCCCCGCCTCGTGTCCGCGGACACACCCTCGCTCCTCGCGGCGCCCACGCCCAATCAGCAACCGCCGCTCCGGCCAGTCCCACGCCTCGCCCACGCACGCGCCTTCGCTCCAATCACCTGCACTCTTCGGCCGCTACCTGGGCTTTTTTTATGGCCCGCCCGGACACGCCCCCTGCGCTCCCATTGCCCGGCGCGGCCCCAAGCCCAGGTGTGTGGGTGTGGGGGGTGTCTCCGGCCACGTGGGGAGATGAGCGCTCCCTCCCTCCTTCCCTGGCTGGCTCTCCAGCTCACCTGTGGACAGGTGTTTCCGCCCAGCAAGAGCCAGCCGGCGTGGAAGGGGGTGGGATTTGGGCGTGGGTGGGGTCGCTGCTTGGTGAGGATGGGTGGGGGTGGGGGGTGGGGGGTTGTTTTCTGACAGACGTTTCACGACCCGACCAGGGAACATCATCAGAGGGAGAGGGGAGTTAGTTTTAGGAGGATGACGGGAGGGGCAGGGGGGAGGAGGAGGAGGAGGAGGAGGAGGAGGAGGAGGAGGAGGAGGAGGAGGAGGAGGAGGAGGAAGAAAGAGAGGAGAAGGAAGAGGAAGACTGTGTAGTCCTTAGTGGTCTCTGAACTCGGTACTTTTCTTGCAGACGTTTCATGACCCAACTAGGGAACATCATCAGTGCTAGAAGGTATGGGATTGGGGAGGAGGAGGAGGAGGAGGAGAAGTAGTAGTAGTCCAGGACTATGGGATCGTTTCATAACCCAACTAGGGAACAGCATCAATCCCGAATTCTCCTCCTCCTCCTCCTCCTCCTCCTCCTCCTCCTCCGTCATCCTAGAGTTTGTCGTCCCCCCCCGCAGGATGAGCCGGAACGCCCCGTCGGTTCAATCCCGAGCTGCGAAGAGTTTCCCCTACTAGCATTTGCAATGCTTTCCCTTCGCTTGGGGTGCGTTGACGCGCCCTTTCCGCACGGTTGCATCTCATTCAACGCGCCTCGGCATGGCTGTTTCCCACGACAGGCTTGCGTGCAAGTGCTTTGGGCGCGATCCTCGTCTCCCCGCGCGCTGCGCGGATCCGTCCCCGTTTGGGGATTTGGGAAGATGGCGCCCCCCCCGAAACTTGGGCTGATGTGGAGCATCCCGTGGAAGCGTCTCGAGTGGGACTCCCCAATTTTCCGTGGGGTTGGATCTTTCTTTCTTTCTTTCTTTCTTTCTTTCTTTCTTTCTTTCTTTCTTTCTTTCTCTTTTCCTTCCTTCCTTCCTTCCCTCCCTCCCTCCCTCCCTCCTTCCTTTCCTCCCTTCCCTTCCCTTCCTTTTTATCCTTCTTTATCCTTTCCTTCCTTTCCTCCTTTCCTTCTCTTTCCTTTCCTTCCTTCCCTTCCCTCCCTTTCCATTCCTTCCTCCCCTCCCCTCCCTCCCTCCCTTCCCTCCCTTCCCTTCCCTTCCTTCCTTCCTTCTTTCCTCCTCTTCCTCACTTCCATGCCCCTTCCTTCCCTTCCCTTCCCCTCCCCTTCCTTCCTTCCTTCCTTCCTTCCTTCCTTCCTTCCTTCCTTCCTTCCTTCCTCTCTTACAATCCCTTCCTTTCTCCCCTCCCTTCATTCATTCATATCTTGCTCTCTAGCTGAAGACTAGCGCCTTGCTGCGACTTCTGGCCAACTGACATTTGGGACCCCGATCCTCAGGGCAGCGTTCATCAGGTTTCCCCGCGCTGTTCCACTTCCAGTTCCTACTCACTTGATCCTCCCTACCTTAAACTGAGAGCAAATCTTGTGAAAGTCACCCCGATATAGAATTGCTCGAGAGAGAAACTTGATCAACACCTCTGTGTTGTGTTGTGTGTGTGTGTGTGTTGCGCTCTGGGTTACCCAGGTAGTCCTTGAGCTGCGACCTCAATGGAGCCGATGTTTTGGTCGCTAAGCAAGACACACGCTAAGTGAATTTTACCCCATTTGAGATCTTTTATCTGTGGTCGAGGGAATCCCTGCGGTTGTTAAGTGAGTGACACAGTCATTAAGTGAATCCAGCTCACCCATGGACTTTGCTTAGAGGAAGGCCTCAAAAGATGATCATGTGACCAAACCGTCATAAAAGTGAGTCAGTTGCCAAGGGTCTGAATTTTGATGATGTGACCCACATAATCTGCCACAGTCATAAGTGTGAAAAATAGTCATGTCCCGTTTTCCCCCCCAGTGCCGTCATAACTTTGAAACAGTCACTAAACGAACAGTTGTAAATCGAGGGCTTCCTATCTTTGAAAATAAACGCCAACCATCTCTGAGCGAGATGCCTGCCTTAATTCTGAATTCCATTTTCCCCCAGAGTTTTCCCGAAAATACGACCTGCCCTAAAAATAAGCCCTAGCTTGAGTTTTTTTTACACGTGCACCCAATGTAAGCCCTACCCCCCCCAAAATAGGCCCTAATGAAGATTCCCACTTGAATGGATACCCAGACAACAGGATGTTTATGAAGCACTAAGAAATGTAGCCTGTTTCCCCCGAAAATACAACCTACCCTGAAAGTAAGGCCTAGCTTGATTTTTTTACATGTGCACCCAATATAAGCCCTAATCCCCCCAAAAATAAGCCCTAGTTAAGACCCTCCCACTTCAGAGTGGACGGGTAAAAATTAAGTTAGAGTGTGGATTGGGGTGGTGGTGGAGCTGCCCTACTACTTATCTTTGGACAGGTGTAGTCAGAGGTTCGTCGGTGGAGGACATCCCCCCAAAATAAGACCTGGTGCCTTTTTTTGGTGTAGATAGATAGATAGATAGATAGATAGATAGATAGATAGATGGATAGATAAGAGAGATTAGATAAGATAGATAAGATAGATAGACCGATAGATAGATAGATAGATAGATAGATAGATAGATAGATAGATAGATAGATAGATAGATAGATAGATAGATAGATAGATAGATAGATAGATAGATAGATAGATAGATAGATAGATAGATAGGCATGGAGGCAGGCAGGCAGGTAGGCAGGCAGTGATGATAGATAGATAGATAGATAGATAGATAGATAGATAGATAGATAGATAGATAGATAGATAGATAGATAGATAGATAGATAGATAGATAGATAGATAGATAGATAGATAGATAGATAGATAGATAGATAGATCCCTCCTGCTCCCTAGAGTGGAGCGATTGCAGAGGAAGGGATGACAAGAGAGGAAGCAGGCAGAGAGAGTTGAAGTCTAGCGAAGCCGGCTGGGGAATTCTGGGAGTTGGAGTCCTCCAGCTTAAAGTTGTTCTAGACCTCTGCCCTAGACCATTTGAGATAAATATGTAATAGAATAGAGAGAGAGAGAATAAAAAAAGATTTCAAACATATTTCTTGTTTTTTTGGTTTGTTTCCCGCCCCTCTTCCTTTCTCCCGCAACGGTGCATTGTAATCTCCTTTGGGGTTATTTGGGGGAGGTGAAAGTCCAAGAAACTTGTTTGTCTGGATAACCATTAACCCAAGAGGGTGCGGTGTGTTCTCTGAGTGGCGAAAAAAAAATAAATTAAAAAAAAAATCAGACTTGGATTGACCTGCTGGTCAGTTGGGGACATGATACAGCCTTAACTCTGGACGTCAAGAGTTCAAAAATGGCTTGTTTTTAACGCCATTCAGATATTCAACTTGGATGGTTTCATGGTGGTGTAGCTTTGCAAAGCCTTTACCTGGGTGTTCAAAACATCCCTTTAAATCAGGGGTTTCCATCCTTGGCCACTTTTAACCTGGAGGACTCCAACTCCCAGAATTCC
>NC_142025.1:120684053-120734053 GCF_049901735.1 Notechis scutatus
TCATTGACAGGTAGGACATTGCAATGTATGATTTTATATAGTATACTTAGATCGGACCGAAGGCGGCGTAGTTCTAGGTTTTCTAGGTCTAGAATTTCAAGTCTGGTGGTGGCATAAGGTAATTCATGGTCATGATGTGTACTGAAGACAGTGTTTGATTTCGTTGTACGAGGTGTAAGGACAAGAAACCAAACCAAACAAACTAAACTAAACTAAACTAAACTAAACTAAACTAAACTAAACTAAACTAAACTAAACTAAACTAAACATTTGCAGGGACACCAAGCTGGCAGGAATAGCCAACTCTCCAGAAAATAGGCTGAATAAGATCCAGAAGGATCTGGATGGACATGAACACTGGGTGCGATCTAATAAAATGAAATTCAAGGGTGAAAAAAAGTCAGGTTCTACCTCTAGGCAACAAAAATCAAATGCACAGGTACAGCATCAGGTGGTACCTTGCTCAATAGTAGTAACTGTGAGTGGGATCTCGGAGTCTTAGTGGAGAACCATTTAAATAGGAGCCAGCCGTGTGCAGCAGCAGCTGCCCAAAAAGCCAATGCAATTCTAAATTGCATTAACAGAGGGGTAGAATCGAGGCCACGTGAAGTATTAATACCAATTTATAATGTCTTGGTGAGGCCACACTTGGCACCCTGCATCCAGTTTTGGTTGCCATGGTGTAAAAAGATGTTGAGACTCTAGAAAGAGTGCAGAAGAGCCACAAATGGGATTAGGGGACTGGAGGCTAAAACATGTAAAGGACGGTTGCAGGAACTGGGAATGTCTAGTTTAATGAAAAGAAACCCTAGGGGAGACACGATAGCAGGGTTGCAATATTTGAGGGGCCGCCCCAAAGAAGAGGGAGTCAAGCTATTCTCCAAACACCCGAAGGGAGAACTAGAAGCAAAGGATGGAAACTAATCAAGGAGAGAGAAGCAACTTAGAACTAAGGAGAGACTTCCTGAAACAGTGAGGACAATGAATCAGTGGAACTGCAGATCTCTAGAAGTTGTGGATGCTCCAACACTGGAAGTTTTAAAGAAAAGATTGGACAACAATTTGTCTGAAATGATATAGGGTCTCCTGCTTGAGCAGGGGTATGGACTAGAAGACCTCCAAGGTCCCTTCCAATTCTTCTATTCTATTCTATTCTTATTTTTATTCTATTCTATTCTTATTTTTATTCTATTCTATTCCACTCTTCTATTCTTATTTCTATTCTACTCTACTCTATTATTCTATTCTATTCTATTCTATTCTATTCTATTCTATTCTATTCTATTCCTTATTCTATTCTACTCTATTCTATTCTTATTTCTACTCTACTCTATTCTATTCTTATTTCTATTCTATTATTCTATTTTATTCTATTCCTATTTCTACTCTATTCTATTCTTTTTTCTATTCTAGTTTTGTTCTGTTCTATTCTATTCTACTCTACTCTACTTTACTCTATTCTACTCTACTCTACTCTACTATTCTTATTTCTTTTCTTTTCTTTTCTTTTCTTTTCTTTTCTTTTCTTTTCTATTCTATTCTATTCTATTCTATTCTATTCTATTCTATTCTATTCTATTCTATTCTACTCTACTCTACTCTACTCTAAATCTTTGCCGGCTGGGAGATTCTGGGAGCTGAAGTCCACAAGTTTTTTATTTATTTATTTATTTTTGTCAGTTGCATACAAGATAATAGGTATAAGTAAAAACATAGTTATGAATACCTGGATACATGGATAAGAAAAATAAAATATAAAAGAAAAAAATAGGACAGGGACGGTAGGCACGATTGGTGCGCTTATGCACGCCCCCTACAGACCTCTTAGGAAAGGGGGTGAGGTCCATAGTAGACAGTCTAAGGTTAACGTTTTTGGGTTTGGGGAAGAAACCACAGAGTCAGGTAGAGAGCCACAGCGGATGGGCTTTGTAATACTTCAAGTGTTACGACATCCAAGTATCGTTTCGAGTAGTACAAAGCCCATTTCTCTTAAAGAGCCACAGCGGATGGACTTTGTAATACTGAAAACATGGTTTTTGTAATACTGTTGCACTGGATAATTAACATGGGTTTTGTTGTGCTTTCAAGTCCATCCTCTGTGTCTATCATTGGGGGGGGGCAATAGTTGCACCCCGAAAGCCCCTGTTCCCTTCCCTGCCTCCGGTTGGGTTAGTGGGCAGGAAGGTCCTGCACCCCCTGCTCCAAACTCCCAACACCCTAATGCACCACTTGAAGGCCCAGTGGTGGCCAGGGAGCATGGGTTTTGTAGTCCCAACCCCTTTCAGAGGCAGAGTTGGGCCTGGAAGGATGGCGTTGCTTTATGGGTCTGCCACCAACCTTCCTGCCTAAAATAAACCTGAAGTTTATTTATTTTATTTTAGAAAGATTTATGGTGTTAGGGCGGCTCCGGCGGCTCCAGGGGTTGCAGCAATTCTGGGCTCCAAAACCCCCCGTCAGGGGCTCAATAAGAGGCCCCTCCGCCATGCCGTAGGCCTCTGCTGCCTCGGCTGGGAAGCATGGGACTTGGGAGTCCAGGCCACCGGTAGATACCGAGTCGGGTAAGGAAAGGTTGGTTTAAATTATAACGGATCGGGCGTCACAAAGCCCTGCCCGTTGAAAAGGAAAACTTATTTTTCATCTCAACAATCCTAATTTTTTTCCGCTTAGGGAGCGGCGTGGAACTGAGGCCGCCACCGTTGCCTTGGCAACGGCGGCGGCCGCGACCGCCGGCAAGATGGCCGGCGAAGCAAGCGAACTCGGGAAAAAAAAAAATCTTTGGCGCGCCGCTCTGGGCCTCTCGCCACGCACACTCGGTGGTACGGGAAAGCGGGGGTGGGGTGGAGATCGGCATCGCAAAGCCGAGGTACGCATGTGCCCTCGCGGCATCCTGCTCGCTGGGTAGAGAGCGTTCGAGAACTCGAGGCGTACGCGGCCTAGGAGCATGCGTGATCTCAAGCAAATGGCCGCGGGAGGGAGGGAAGGAAGACGGCCGCTCCACGCGCTTGCGCGCTGCCTCAAGTATCTCTCTCTCCACCCCCAGTTGTGAAAGCAGGACGTTTCCTAGCTGGGATCCTTTAAAACAGGGGTCCCCAACCTTGGCAACTTTAAGGCTTGTGGACTTCAACTCCCAGAGTCCCTCAGCTGTCTGAAGAACTCTGGGAGTTGAAGTCCACAAGCCTTAAAATTGCCAAGGTTGAGACCCCTGCTTTAAAAAAACAAAAAAAAACACATGCGCACTGAGCATTGGTGGCCGGCGTTTCTTTTTTTTTTTTTCTTTCCCCCCCTCACCCCTCGCATGCGCAGGGCTGGTGTCCTCTCCTTCGGCCCTCATCGCGCACGCTCAGAACCGGCCAGGCCCCCCCTCTCGGGCGTAAGCGCAGCGCGACGTTGCCCCGAAAAAAAAAAAAGAGAGAGAGAGAGAGAGAGAGAGGCTCCTCCTTTCGGGCGGGCGCCGTCGCCAGTGCGCGTGCGGCGGCGTCGGCGTCGGCGGCGGGGCGCGAGCGCGAAGAGAGAGGGCAAGAAGGGGTGTGGTGAAGGGGAGGGAGGCGATGAGTGCGCGTGCGCACTGCGGGCTGGGTTGCAGCAGGCAGCGGCGGCGGCGGCGGTTGAGCTCGCGGGCGGGTGAGTCGCTTAGGGGAGGAGGGGAGGGGGGTCGCGTGGGGAGGAGGAGTGGGGGGAGAAGCGAGGCCGGTGTGGTGGCGGGGGGGAGGGCGGGAAAAAAAAAAGGGGCTCGAGCACGCGCGGGTCTCTCCCCCCACCCGAGGCCTCACCGCGTGGCGGCCGCCTCGGACCAGCAGGCAGGCAGGCAGGCAGGAGGGAAGACCCGCCGCCGCCGCCGCCTCAGCCGCCTCCTCCGCCTCTCGTGGTGCGGAGCCAGGCCGGGCCTGCCCCTCGGCTGAGTCACGGGGCGGGGCGCTCCCCCTCCTCTCCTGAGGGGGAGGGCGAGACAAGGGGGTCAGGAAAGTTGGAGGACGAGGGGGGGTTTCCCTCCGCACGTGGTGGCTGATGGGCCGTGTAAGTCCCTCGGGGGGGAGGGGGGTAAAGGAGGAGGAGGGGAGTCACCTGAGGGAGGGGAGAAGGGGAGGGGCTGCCCTGGGGGTCTTGGAGGGAAGGGGCGAACTCTGGTCTCAGTCCGGGGGTCGGGTAAAGGGAGCCTGTCCTGGGTTGAACCCTTCAAAGGGGTTGCCTGGATTGGTGGGGGGGTCTTTGGGAGGGGGGGGAGGGAGGGAAAGGGAGCCTTGGTCTTCCTGGGAGGTGGGGGGGTCGCCTAAAAGGAGCCTGTCCTGGGTTGAACTCCTGTAGGAGGTGCCTGAATTTGAGGGGGGCTCCTGGGGAGGGAGGGGGTGAGCCCTAATAAGGGGGTGCCTGGATTTGTGGGCGGGGGTCCTTGGGGAGAGGGGAGGGGGGTGGGAAAGACCTGAGGGAGGATGCCCTGGCCTGAACTATGGAGGGAGCCTGGATTTTGGGGGTAGGGAGGGTGTCGTTGGATGGGGTGTCTTTGGGAAGGATGGGGACGAGCCCTGGTCTTCCTGGGAGGGGGGTCTGCTAAAGGAAGCCTTTCCTGTCCTGAACTCTGAGGGAGGGTACCTGGATTTGGGGTGAAGCGTTGAACTTCCTGGGGAGTGTCACCTAAAGGGAGCCTGTCCTGAGTTGAACTCCGGTAGGAGGTACCTGAATTTGAGGGGGGGTCCCTGTGGAGGGAGGGGGATGAGGAGGGAGGGGAGAGCCCTGATTGGGGGCACCCCCTCCACTCCAAGATTCATTGGGGAAAAGTGACCCAGGGGGCAAGGAAGGGAGCTGGGTGGGTGGGGGCCTCAAAGCCAACCCCCCCCCCGCCTCCCAGACTCAAATTATTGACTGAATACACACACAGGCATTTTAAACCAGCTTCTTCTCCCCCCTTTGTGGTTTGGTTGTGGCTTGTGCAAAACCCCAAAATAGGTGAATTCCCTATTTGTGTGACCTCAGTCTTTTTTTTGGGGGGGAGAGAAAACACACGATTGCCCTTTAAAGGGAAGGCCCCGCCAAGCTCCTCTCCCTTATTTGGGGGCGAGGGAACCCAAGGTGTGTTTTTTTTTGCGGGGGTGTCTTTGCATATTTGGGAAGGCGGCTTTTCTTTTTCTTGTGCAACTCGGGGAGTCAAGCCACTCTGGGAGGGTGGCTGTTTTGGGGTGGGAATTGAAATGCAGAGGGTGGATGGAAACGAAACAACTTGCAGTGGCTTGGCTGGGCGGCAGAAAAAAAGAAAGGCTTGTGAAAACGAAACCCCTCCCCCCAAAAAGGGCAACAGCTGGATTTGAACTTTTTATCTCCTGGATGATGGGTTTTCAATCGAGGGTGGCCGAGCTTGGTTACTTTTAAGACAGGTGGGACTTCAACTCCCAGAATTCCCCAGCCAACATGGGATGTGATTGAGCAACCTGAAAAAAAAAGGGGGGGTGGGTGGGTTTCAACTTTGGGGGAGGTGGGTTTGGGTTTTGCTTATGGGCGAGCCGCATTAGTGGCTTTCCTTTCTCCCCGGATAGATGGCCTTGGGGCCATTTGAGGAGGGGGCGGCGGGGAAGCAGATACCTCAGGCTGGATTTGAACTCAGAGCAGGCTTTTAGGCACGGGAGAATCTGTTCAGATGCCAGGAATCTGTGTGTGTATTTGGGGGGGAACCCCTGTGCAAAAAAGCCTCTCTTGGGGGAAACATTTATCACCCCTAAGAACTGGGGACGTAGCAGCTCGGGACAAGATCGAAAGCAAGGGGGGGTGTCCCTCCTAAAAGGAGCTGCTCCCTTCCTCCTCCTGCCCCCCCAAAGCTGATCACGTGGTGTGGAGCCTGTCTCTCCGCAGTGGCCGCTTAGCTGAATCATGCTTGGGGTTGGCAAGAGCCGAGGGGAGGCTCCATGCTGGCCGGAGGGGCTGCCTGATTCCTGCGTTCCAGCAAAGTGGGTGCAAACTTCCTGCCTCCTTCGGCCAGCTCCCTCCTCCTCCTCCTCCTCCTCCTCCCTTCCTCTTTGGCTCCTCGGCAGCAGCAGCAGCACGCAAGATCGGCAGCACGTGGTAGCGGCAGCAGTGGCAGCAGTCGCCGGGCCTCCCCGGTTGCCCCCAACTGCCGCCGCCACCACCACCGATTACGGGCCTTACTGACCCAGACAGGTTGGCAGTGGGAGAGGAGGAGACTCCCGGTTGCTCTCTCGCAGGGAGTTGGGTGGGCTAAGGATCAGTCTTTTTTGGGGGGTGTTACTCCTTGGCATGGCAGGTGAGGGGTGTGTGGAAGAAGGAGCCAGCAGCAGCTGTGTCGGCAGCCACCACCTCATGCCGTCTGGGGCTTTGTCTTAACGCTGGGCTGCCTCCCCCGGGAAGAGAAGCGGGTTTTTCCAGCTCTGGTGTGTGTTAGGGAGGGCTGGCCTTCCCCCCCCCCGGCCCCTCTTTTTTTGCGTACCCCTCTTGAGAGCAGAAGCCCACTCCGGAGGGCAAGCGGATCCTGGAGGTCTGCCTTGGGAGGAAGAGCGGGTCAGGGAATAGGCCTGGGGTTCAATTCTTCCTTTCCGGAAGGGCAGCTCTGCTTTTATTCACCCCCAAAAGATCGGGGAGATTGGGTTTGGGGTGCTGAGGGAATTGGGGGGGGGGGCTTCTACCATCGGTGTGATAGATTTAGGCCTTTAAAGATTGTTTGCTCCACGAAGGAATTTCCCGATTTGCATGTTGGCAAGGTGGATTTTTCTTTTTTTCTTTTTTGGGGAATGAGTGAAATGAGCTCTTTGGGGTGTAAAGTCTTGGTTTTTTTTTGCTAAACCTAAGTCAGAAGTTTCTTTTTTAAAAAAACAAACTCCAAAAAATGAGCTTTTTCTCAAATCTGGTTGGCTTCCTCCTCTTCCTCCTCCTCCCCCCCAAAATCTGGCAGTACCAGTTTTTAAAACCGCCCCTTTTGGAAGACTATTTTGACTGAAGTTGCTCCTTTGGATTCATTCTGGGCCTCGAGACGTATGTGATCCCCGGGCCTTGGAAGCTGTAAGGAACAGGAGATCCCAAAATAGAGCAGGGAGGATCTATGCCAGCAGAAGGTGTGGTCTAAGTCGCCTTGGCTAAATCTTGGGCTCAGGTCGGCACGAGAAGCAAACTCCTGCAGGCTTATTGCTGTGTGAATGGACCAACTTGCAGGCCAAAGAAAGTTAGTAGACAAACGTCAAGGGAGAGATTTTCATGTCACCCTGGTGGTAGTCGCCTCCAAGGTGCTTTTTTCAAAAGGCAGCTGCACTACAGGTAGTCCCCAGCCTTACAATAAGGTACATTTAGTGACTGGTCAAAAGTTTTAAGAACAGCACCGGAAAAACTTGTGACTTACCACCGTTTTTCACACTTAACGACCGTTGTGGCATCCCTGTAATCAGAATTCAAGCCGCTTGGCGCAACTGACTAGTGTCTTGGGGTCGGTCATGTGATTCCCCTTTTGTGACCTTCCGAGAGGCAAAATCAATGCCGGATTCACTTAACGACCGTGTGACTAAACTTAACCACAGTGGCAAGAAAGGTCATAAAATTGGGGTAAAACCTAACAATGTTTCACTTAACAGAAATGTTGTGCTTGAGGATTACCTGTACATATGTGTATATGGATCTATAAAAATTGGGAGGAAGGTCATAAAACGGGGCAAAAATCACTTAAATGCCTCGCTTTTAACAACAGAAATTTGGGTCTCCATTGTCGTAAGTCGGGGACTACCTGTGTGGCTTTTTTAGTGGATTTTTTTTTTTTTTTAAATGCAGTCGTAATGAGATGGCTTGGAGGGGGAACCGCTGGGGAAGTCCTGAAAATGATCGGTAGCGCTGGGAAAAAGAAAGTTTTTAGGAGAAGACATTAGTTTTTGGGCGCTGGTTTTGCGCGACTAAAAACATGTCAAATTAATTTAGCGGTTTGTCTTGGCCTCTTCCTTTGCATGGGTTAAGAACGAGAGGCGGTGCTAAAAAATTTACCTCGACTCAGATTTGGGCTCTTGTTTTGTCTCTCACTTCCATAGTTCCCATTCTAAAAGCACGCTAGGACATCTGCTTAAGACAGAGCCCCCAAACTTGGCCACTTTAAGACCGGTGGACTTCAAATCCCAGAATAGCTGGCAGGGGAATTCTGGGAGTTGAAGTCCACAAGTCCTAAAGTGGCCAAGTTTGGGGACTCTGTCTTAAGGTGACATGCTCTCCCTGCCCATTACCCCAAATAGCCCAGCATCAGCTATTTCAGAGGTAACAGATCAACAGAATTGGAAGGGACCTTCCAGGTCATCTAGTCCAACCCCTCCCCGCCGAGACCCTACACCAATTTCTGACAAATGGCAGTCCAGTCTCTTCTTCTTGAAAGCCTCCCACAACTTCTGAAGGCAACTTCCGTTCCTTAGAACAGAGGTGTCCCAACTTTTGGCCACTGTTAAGTCCTGTGGACTTCAACTCCCAGAATTCCCCCAAGCCATCAGTTCTGGGGAGTTGAGGCCCACAAGACTTAAAAGTGGCCAAGGTTGGACACCCCTGTCTCAGAAGATAGCGGGGGCTTGTATGCTTTGGATTGAAAGGGTCGTGAACCAAATATGGCCGAGCTAGGAAGTCGGTTGGCTGGAACGTGGCGGGTCTCGTGTTTTGGGCGGTGCTTAAATTTGGAAAATTCGTGAGGGATTTTCAATGGCACGAAGCCTTTTTAAAAGACGTGGAGGTAGAACATAGAATGATAGGACTGGAAGGAACTTCGGAGGTCCTCTAGTCCAGCCCAGGCCAAGGCAGGAGACCCCATTCTGGACAAACAGCTGTCTCGTCTTTTTCTTGAAAACTTCCATGGATTGGAGCCCCCACAATGTCTGGTGGCAAGCAGTTCCACTGATTTAATTGCTAGGAAATTCCTCCTGAATTCCAGGTTGCTTCTCCCCTGGATGAGTTTCCATCTGTTGCTTCTCCTCCTGCCTTCCGGGGCGTTGGAGAATAAATTAAGCCCCCCCCCCTTCTTTGGGGCAGCTCCTCAAGTACTTCAATCAGAATAGAGCTGGAAGGGACCTTGGAGGTCTTCTAGTCCAGCCCCCTGCTCAAGCGGAGAACCTATACAATCTCAGACAAGGGCCTCTTCTTTTTTTTAAAAAAAAAAAAAGTTTTTATTTTTATAACAAAAACAAATAAAACCATCTTTCTGTTCAACAATGTGTCGGTTGGATACATATATCTTGTGCACACAGTACCATGTTTCTCATATAATAAGGCCGGGTCTTTTTTTTTTTTGAGGCCCGAAAAAATGGCTAGGTGACTTAATTCCCCCCGTTGCATCTTCGGGCAGGCGGGCGGCGACGTCTTGGATGTTGACCTCAGCGTTGGTGGGGCACTTCGTATCGGGTCAACGCAGGCAGCACCATATCCGGGTGTGCGACAAAAGTGCTTCCTAACGGCAAGCCCCCCCGCACCATTCCCCCATTTCGCATGTTTTAATATAGGCCTTAATTTGCGGGAAGGGCTTAATTTCATTTCATGCCTATAAAACATGCTGGGGCTTCCTATTGGGGGAGGCCGTATTGTTGGAGAAACAGGGTAACTATCATACATATCTTATTTATATTATAATTGATAACGAGTTAGAGTAAGAAAGAATATGAAATACAATTTTGAAAGACAATAATGTTAATCACAGTACAATTGATAAACGTGATATAAAACACTGATTAGAATGGCTATAAATGTAAATAAACAAGTGACTCTTAAAAACCAAAAATCGTCCAGTGATGGAGCATCCGCCACTTCTGGTGGCAAGTTGTTCCCCTGCTTAATTGTTCTTGCTGTTAGGGAATTTCTCCTTAATTCCAGGTTGCTTCTCTCCTTGATTAGTTTCTACCCATCCCTTCCTCGTCCTGCTTTGGGGAATAAGGTGGACCCCCTCCTCATTGTGGCAGTCCCTCAAATGCTTGAACGCTGCTATCCCGTCCCTCCTTGGTCCTTCTCAGTTAGTCTGAGATGCCACCCCCCTTCCCTCAACCGTTCATGGTACAGTTAAGCTCGTCAAGACCCTTTAATCCAGGGGGTCTCCAACCTTGGCCACTTTAAAACGGGTGGACTTCAACTCCCAGAATCCTCCATTCAACCATAGCTCGTTTTTTTTCCTACTTCCTAGAGCGGAGAGATTGCAGAGGAAGGGATGACAAGAGAGGAAGCAGGCAGAGAGAGTGGAAGTCTTAGCGAAGCTGAATGGAGGAATTCTGGGAGTTGGAGTCCTCCACTCTTAAATCAGGGGTCTCCAACCATGGCCACTTTAAGCCTGGTAGACTTCAACTCCCAGAATCCTCCATTCAACCATAGCTCGTTTTTTTTCCTACTTCCTAGAGCGGAGCGATTGCAGAGGAAGGGATGACAAGAGAGGAAGCAGGCAGAGAGAGTGGAAGTCTTAGTGAAGCTGAATGGAGGAATTCTGGGAGTTGGAGTCCTCCACTCTTAAATCAGAGGTCTCCAACCTTGGCCACTTTAAGCCTGGTAGACTTCAACTCCCAGAATCCTCCATTCAACCATAGCTCGTTTTTTTTCCTACTTCCTAGAGCGGAGCGATTGCAGAGGAAGGGATGACAAGAGAGGAAGCAGGCAGAGAGAGTGGAAGTCTTAGTGAAGCTGAATGGAGGAATTCTGGGAGTTGGAGTCCTCCACTCTTAAATCAGGGGTCTCCAACCATGGCCACTTTAAGCCTGGTAGACTTCAACTCCCAGAATCCTCCATTCAACCATAGCTCGTTTTTTTCCTACTTCCTAGGCGGAGCGATTGCAGAGGAAGGATGACAAGAGAGGAAGCAGGCAGAGAGAGTGGAAGTCTTAGTGAAGCTGAATGGAGGAATTCTGGGAGTTGGAGTCCTCCACTCTTAAATCAGGGGTCTCCAACCATGGCCACTTTAAGCCTGGTAGACTTCAACTCCCAGAATCCTCCATTCAACCATAGCTCGTTTTTTTCCTACTTCCTAGAGCGGAGCGATTACAGAGAAGGGATGACAAGAGAGGAAGCAGGCAGAGAGAGTGGAAGTCTTAGTGAAGCTGAATGGAGGAATTCTGGGAGTTGGAGTCCTCCACTCTTAAATCAGAGGTCTCCAACCTTGGCCACTTTAAGCCTGGTAGACTTCAACTCCCAGAATCCTCCATTCAACCATAGCTCGTTTTTTTTCCTACTTCCTAGAGCGGAGAGATTGCAGAGGAAGGGATGACAAGAGAGGAAGCAGGCAGAGAGAGAGTTGAAGTCTTAGTGAAGCCGGCTGGTGGGGGGAATTCTGGGAGTCGGAGTCCGCCCGTCTTAAAAGTTGGAGGCTCCCCTGCTTTAATCCGTCTCCGTGCACCATCCTGTCTTTTCCCAGCTCTGGGAGCAACAGGTGTGCTTGCCATGTGCCAACCAGCGGGTGTGGAAACTACGTGGGCGTGTAGAGGCCTTGAGAGTCGCGTTCTCCCTCCGGCAGGATTTGTTTCCCTTCTCCCAAGCTTGCCCATCCAGCCAGTGCGTGGGCACACCTCCTGCCCACTCCCGTCCTAACCTTTCTCCCCTCCTCCCCTCCCCCTCCTCCTCCCCCCAGCGGTTTCCACAACACCTGATCCACCATGGCTGATGACCTGGACTTCGAGACCGGCGATGCCGGCGCCTCCGCCACTTTCCCCATGCAGTGCTCCGCCCTCCGGAAGAACGGCTTCGTGGTGCTCAAGGGACGTCCGTGCAAGATTGTGGAGATGTCCACTTCGAAGACGGGCAAGCACGGCCACGCCAAAGTAAGGGGCAGGGGTTGTGTGTGCGTCCTCAGTCTGTGTCAGTCTGTGGCGGGGAGGGGAGGGAGGACACCTTGGGGAAACCCCCCGTGGTGTGCGGGTTGGCGTGTGCCCGACGGGTGTCGAGCGGGGGTTTTCCCCTTTGCTGCTTTGGGTGTGTGTGTGTGTGTGTGTGTGTTGTGTAGGTCCCATTGTGCAGCTGGCCAGGTAGAGGAGAATGACCAGCATCCTGGGTCTCTGGCCTTCATTTTTCCTTGCAGACGTTTCATGACCCAACTAGGGAATGTCATCAGTGCTAGAAGGGAGGAGCAGCAACAACAACTGTGGGGTCCTTGGTGCTCTCTGAGCCGGGTTGGTTTTCTTGCAGACATCTCATGACCCAACTAGGGAACCTCATCAGTGTTAGAAGGGAGTGGGGTTTACAGAGAGAAGGAGAAAAGAGGAGGAGGATTATGGGGTCCTTGGGGCTTTCTGCCCATTTCTTGTAGACATTTCATGACCCAACTAGGTAACACCATCCATGTTAGTAGGGAGGAGGAGGAAGACGATGGGGTCCTTGGTGCTCTCTGAGCTGGCTTGTTTCCTTGCAGGCGTTTCATGACCCAACTAGGTAACATCATCCGTGCTAGAACAGGACGTCGGGGGGGGGGGTTAACCAGCACGGGTGATGTTCCCTAGCTGGGTCATGAAACGCCTGCAAGCAAACCACCAAGGACACCCCTCTCCCCCGCCAAAAGCTACAGATATTCCCTTAGTGCCATTTTTCTGCTTGGCTAGGAGATGCCCCTCTGGTCCGATGCCACTCAGGAGGCCTGGATATTTCACACACACACACACACACCCCACACAGTCTTTGTTGGTCTTTTTGACTACAGTTGTCACTCCTTTCCTGAGCCGAGCCTTCCTTCGCTTTACGGAGCTGGCTACGTAGGCTCAGGTCAACGTGCAGTTAGCACCAAAAAAAAAAACACAAAATTGCTGTATTCTGCAAGGGAAATTTAAAAAAAAATAAAAATCTTCCCCAGTCCCCCCATTAAGTTCTGACTATGGGATGTTGGGTACAAGAGTTTGGTCCCCCAGAAAGGAGCCATTCAAAGTTACCTGTCTCTTCATCCTTAATCTTCCTGGCCTGGGTGATCCATGATAGCCCTGGACAATTCGTTCCAAGTTTCGGGGGAAGTGGGGAAGAAGCATGACTTACGACCGTTTGGTCACACTTAACGGCCGACACACTGTCTCCACAGTCGCGGGATCAAAAATCCGGACGCTTGGCACAGCCAATTCGCGTTTACAACGGTCACAGCGTCCCACGGTTGCGTGATCCTCTCTTGCAACCTTCTGACAAGCCAAGCCAATGG
This sequence comes from Notechis scutatus, assembly GCF_049901735.1. Taxonomy (NCBI): domain Eukaryota; kingdom Metazoa; phylum Chordata; class Lepidosauria; order Squamata; family Elapidae; genus Notechis; species Notechis scutatus. Next base: position 120,697,147 of record NC_142025.1, read on the forward strand.
GGGGGGGAGGGGGAAGCAGGATTCACTTAACAACCATGTGTCTCATTTAACAACAGCAGGGATTCGTGTTAACAACCGTGGCAAGGAAAGGTGTCAAAACAGGGCCAAATTCAACTCCCTTTGCACAGCCTCGGAAAGGCTGGGCTGAATATGTCGTCATAAGTTGAGAACTACCTGTAATCCACTGAACAACTAATTGGGTGGGCGGGTTTCTTGTGACTACAACGGTTGTTAAGTGTGAAAAAAGCGGTCGCAAGTCAGTTTTGCCAGTGCCAGAGTCACTAAACAAGATTATTCCAACAAAGAGTCTCTCCGGAGACCAGAAGCCAAATTTTAATTTCTTACCTACAGAACACCCAAGCATGTCCGGCCCACCTTCAATGCTAGAGATATCCAGGTAGTCCTTGACTTACAATCGTTCGTTTAGCGACGGTTCAAAGTTAACAATGGCACTGAAAAAAGGGACACTTGGGACCGCTTAAACACACTTAACGACCGTTGCAGCGTCCCCCATGGAGAGATGATTTACCTTCAGGTGCTTGACCACTGGTTCGCCTTTATGACGGCCGCAGTGTCCTGGTGACCTGATGGGGAAAGCCAGATCCGTTTAACGACTGTGCTAATAATTTAGCAATTGCAGTGACTCGCTTAACGAAAGGGCAGGAAAGGGCACAAAACGCAACACACACACACACACACCCCGTAAGCTGTCTGGACTGCAAGCTCTCTCACACACACACACCAGTCCTATTGTGGGGTGGTAGACGAGACGGCCCCAGACACACATTTCCCAACCTCATCAACATTTTAAGATGTGCGGACGAAAGGGGGCGGAGGGGGTGAAGTTCCTGGGAATGAGAGGCTCCCCCCCCGGAGGGGGAAAGCCCCGCCAGCCCTTTGGGATGGGGGAGAAGATCGGGGGCAGGGCAACAGAGACGGGGTACCCTGCTGTTGGAAAGGGGCTCCCTTGAGCTGTTCTGCCAGGCAGGGCTGCTACTTCCTCCTCCTCCTCCTCCTCTGCAAACCCCTCTCCCTTCTAGCACTGACGATGTTCCCTAGTTGGGTCACAAAACGTCTGCAAGGAAACAATCAAGCTCAGAGAGCACCAAGGGCCCCCACAGTCCTTTTCCTCCTCCTCCTCCTCCTCCTCCTCCTCCTCCTCCTCGCATTCTCTCTAAGGCCGTTCTCTCCCTCTGCCGCCCTCCTAGGTGCATCTCGTCGGCATAGACATCTTCACTGGGAAAAAATACGAAGATATCTGCCCTTCCACTCACAACATGGACGTGCCCAACATCAAGAGAAATGACTTCCAGGTAGGCCTGGGTTTGGGGGGGGGGCGGGGGCTTGCGGTCAGCAAGTGGTCCTGTGGGTTTGGTCGTCAAATGTACAAAGCAGGCCCATTTCACGAACGCCTCTCCGGGCAGTGTAGTCCAAGGGTCAGATTGTGGTGGGTTTGAGGCCGCGTTGCCCTTCCTTGGGGAGGTGGCTCCTCCACAGGTTGGAGAGCTTGTGATGTCTCCATTGTCATAGGGAGGGTGGCAGTTGGTCAGGATATCGGAATAACCGGATTGGAAGTGGGACCCTTGGAGGTCTTCTAGCCCAACCCCCCGTGCAGGCAGGAAACCCTATATCATCTCAGACAAATAGCTGCCTGGTCTCTTCTTAAAAACCTCCAGTGATGGAGCACCCACAACTTCTGGCGGCAAGCTGTTCCGCTGGCGAATTGTTCCCGCTGGCAGGACATTTCTCCTTAATTCCAGGTTGCTTCTCTCCTTGCTTGGTTTCCATCCTTTGCTTCTTGTCCAGCCTTCGGATAGAATAGAATAGAAGGGAGAAGAGAAAAGAATAAGAATAGAAAAGAGAATAGAATAGAAATAGAAATAGAATAGAGAATAGAAAAGATAATAGAATAGAATTAGAATAGAATTAAAATAGAAGAGAATAGAATAAGAATAGAATAGAATAGAATTAAAATAGAAGAGAAAAGAATAAGAATAGAAAAGAGAATAGAAGAGAAGAGAATTAAAATAGAAGAGAATAGAATAAGAATAGAAATAGAATAGAATAAACAGAGTTGGAAGGGACCTTGGAGGTCTTCTAGTCCAACCCCTGGAGGTTTAGGCAGGAAACCCTACACCACTTCAGACAAAGGGTTATCCAACATCATCTTAAAAAATTCCAGTGCTGGAGCATTCACCGCTCGTGGAGGCAAGTTCTCCCACACATTAATTGTCCTCCCTGTCAGAAAGTTTCTCCTTATTTCCAGGTTGAATCTCTCCTTGTTCAGTTTCCATCCATTGTTCCTTGTCTGGCCTTCAAAGGTGCTTTAGAAAACAGGTTGATTTGCTCCTCCTCTCTGGGGCAGCCCCTCAACTATTGGAAGGCTGCTCTCCTGTCTCCCCTGGTCCTTCTCTTCCCTAGACTAGCCAGGCCCGGTTCCTGCAACCCTTTTTCATATATTTTAGCATCCAGTCCCCTCATCATCGTGGTTGCTCTTCTCCGCCCTTTTTCTAGAAAAAGACTGCGGAGAAGGTGGGTCAGTCAAGCCAGAACACATTTGGGGGCTGTTGTAGGCCAGGCTAAGAGGCCAAACTCGTCCGTGCCTTTCTTATAAAGTTAACTGCAGAAGAATCTGGCACCCCTCCCTCCCTCTACTTCAAGGGCAGCCATGGAGGGGGCCTGTCTGAGGTGCTTTGTCAGATTACACCGCTGGCCCAGACTCAGGTCTTCCTGGCCACTTTTGGACCTGGTCAGGGTGGGAGCAGCTGGGCCTGGCAGGGCAGCGTCGCAGTGACCAGGTGCTCCAGCAGAGAAGGGCTTTTCCTACAGGTGATCCCGGGAGCCAGGTAGAAGCCACAGGTGAGCTGTTTTGCACCTTGAAGGCAAGTTGACTTGGGCCGCCCTAGAAATTGCACAGCCAGGCAAATCTTTTGACCGAAATACTCAGACTGATGGGAGGAGAAATATGTCTAGACCGGCTTCATTACCTATTTTCTGACAGGGTCCCTTCCTTAATAGACGGAGGGAATGCGCTCAGTGGAATATACCTTGACTTCAGCCAACGTGGGGGGGAAATAGCCAGGTGGGGAATTCTGGGAGTTGAAGTCCACAGGTCTTATAAAGTGGCCAAGTTTGGAGATTCCTGATGTCTGTCCCACTTTCTGATAGGGTAACTTTCTTAATAGATAGTGGGAATGTGATGGATGTAACATATATCTTGAGTACAGGAAAGTGGGGGAAAACCCCCCATCCGGTGATGAATTAAATAAACAAACAGGTTAAATGTGGACGGGACGGCGTGAGAATTAAATTGGAAACTGATACCCTGGCTGGGGGGAGATTCTGGGCGTTGAAGTTCACCTGTCTTAAAGTTGCCAAATTGAGAAAAGGCGTTTTAGATAACTGTAGGACCTCCTCCCGGCTGACAAGTGTGGCTGGTTGAATCACGCTGGGTGGGTGGGTGGGTGGGGCTTTCCCAAGAGAGAGGGGCCTTTGGAAGCAGGCGAGGCGGCCTCTGTGCTCACCCCCTTCCTTCCTCTTCCTCTCCCTCTCGCAGCTCATTGGGATCCAGGATGGGTACCTTTCTCTGCTCCAGGACAGCGGGGATGTCCGGGAGGATCTGCGTCTCCCTGAGGGAGACCTGGGCAAGGAGATCGAACAGAAATATGACAGCGGAGAAGAAATCCTGGTAAGGCCCGGACCCTTCAGCTCGTGTGTGTGCGCGTTCGGTTTGTTTCCTTTATTTAGTGTCTTTCGTTTTAGTTACAATATCTATCTACCTACATATGCCTGCATACCTATATCTTTGCATATCTTTATATTTATATCTGTATCTGTCTATTATCTATCTTATTTATATCTATCTATCTACATATATATCTATAGATATCTCTATTATCTATCTAATTTATCTATTTTATCTAATCTTATCTATATATCTAATCTATCTATCTATCTGCAAAATGCCCCTCACGCATCATCACAAAATCTCCAGAACTGTAAAGCCTACAAACTTGAAATTGGTCCCGTATGTTCCTCTTGGCTTCTATGGGCTCACTAAGAAAGGGTTTTCTGAAATGACCATCAAAACATTAATATTTCCTTTATTATTATTGTTGTTGTTATTATTATTATTAATTATTAATTATTATTAACACGGTCTGATGCTAAGGAGTTCTATTCCTGAAAAGAAATCTCTTCCAAAGGCAAAACACAAGCAGAGGAAAGGAGTTTCAGTTTCAGTTTCATAGCAGCCAACCAGCTTTAGTACAGAACAGTTGAGCTAAACCACGCCCAGGCTCCTTGCTGTCTCCTTGCTCACACAGCAAATACTGTTTCAGTTTCCAAACAGTCCTCAATGCTCTCACACACTGACAGGATGCTAGCCAGATGAATACCCATGGATGCTTTTAGGCAGAGGCAGAATTGTTTTTTTCCCCTTATTTTCCTCCCCCAAAACGAAGCTCCACCACCTAATTTCGTAGTGAAGGATGGGTGTCGAGTTTATATACATATATATATATATATATATCAGGGTTAGGGGTAGCTATATAAAAATACACATGTGCACGGGTAATCCCTGGCTTACAATAGTTTTTTTAGTGACCAAAGTTACAGCAGCACTGAAAATCTTGACTTAACAACCATTGTTCACACTTAACAACTATTGTGGCGTCCCCATGGTGCCGCAGATCAACACTCAGACGCTGGGAACCGACTCACATTTATGACGGTTGCCACGGTCACATGAGATTTTACCCATTTTGCGGCCTTCCGACAGAGTCCCCGGGATAGCCGGACTCCCTCAGCGACCCTACGACTCGCTTAACGACGGCCGCGGTGCCCTTAAAAACGGCGGCCATAAAGTGGGCCTAGAAACTCCCCAATGTCTCCTCCCATAGAAAACTGCCCATCAATAATAACCTTGGCAGCTGGAAGGAAGGCGGGTGGATTCCAACTCCCAGAATTCCCCCAGCCAGTCTCCAATGGGGGGGGGGGAGCTGCCTGGCAGGCTGGGGGATTCTGGGAGTTGTAGTCCACCCACCCAGCCGCCTTCCTTCCAGCCGCCACACAATTGAGCAGAAAGGGAAAACCCAGCCCTGGAAGATTTCTAACCCTCCAGGTCTCAGGTGGGTGTTTAGGGAGGTCCTTGGTTTTTGGGGGTGGGGGGCAGGAATTTGGGGGAGAAAGCAAAGACACCCCCCCAGGTTTTCCCTCCTTCCAACCTACTCTTCCTCCTCCTTCCTCCTCCCTCCTCCAGATCACCGTTCTGTCTGCAATGACCGAGGAAGCTGCTGTCGCCATCAAAGCCATGGCTAAATAAAAGGAACCGCAGGTGAGTCCAGGTACAGACAGGGGGGGAAGAGAGGTGGCGGTGGGGGCCTTTGGAGTCCTTTCCTCCCCCCCGGCTTTTTTTTTTAACACCCCTTCCCCCCCCTTCCCCTTGCAGGCAACAGCCGCAGCCGCAACAAACTTTTAATGAACCAGAGAGGAATCGCAACCCACAAAAAAGACTGTCAGATTGGGCTCCAGAACCACCCAAAATCTTGGTTTTTTTTCTTCTCTTTTTTCTTTGTCGTCTTCTCTTTCTTCCTCCTCCTCCTCTTCTTCTTCTTCTTCTCTTTCCCTTCCTTTGAAACGAAACAAACAAACCCCCCCACACACACCTCCTTCCCCCCCACTTCGAATCCTCTCGGTTCCTCCCTTTTGAATTAAAACAAAACAAAACCAAGCTTTTTATTTTGTGGTCTTTAAAAAAAAAAAAGAGCAAAAAGGAAAAAAACACACAGAGGCAAGAAAATAAAATAAAAATCCCTCCCTCTGCCCTGCTTTGTTCCCCCCATCCCTTCCTCTTCCTCCTCTTCCTCCGTGGTGCTTAGTCACACTACAACCATTTATTTGTGTGTGTGTGTGTTCCTGGCAAAGAGAGAATTTGCACTTAAAAAGACAAAAAAAGAAATATTTTAAGTGCTGGAAGGAAAGGAAGGAAAAGAGAAAACCATCGCGAGAGACTCTTTGGTTCTCCCCTCCTCTCCCCCCCCCCCCCTTTCTCATTTTCATCCTCCTTTCGAAAGGAGAGGGCAGATTTTGGGGAGGGGTGTGTGTGCGAAAGCTACCCCCCTTCCCCCACCCCTCCGCCTCTCAGCTGAGCAAAAACGCCCCGGTGGGCCTTCCTCCCTCCAAAGTCTTCGTTCCTCCACGAATGTTTCTCTTTGAGGGTTGACAGGGGTTTGTACGTAGGGGGCGTTGTTTGGGGGCTGTTTTTTTTTTAAATTTTTGTGCCCCTCCCCTTTTCCACCTGTCTGCTGGGCGGTTGCAACAGGTTTCGGTCCCTTCTCTCCGTGCTGGGAGGTTAAGCCCCGAAGTGGGGGGGTTGGGGGTTGGGGGGGAAGGGAAAATTCCCACTCTGGTTGCTGAGCTTGCTTAAACCCCCCCTCCTCCTCCTTGCTGGAGCCCCCTTTTGTCTGCAAGAATGGGACAGGAGGGGTGGGGGGGTGGCTGGAATGACAGGGACCTGCCCTCCCTCCAGCGGAGTATATAGGCAGGGTTACTCTGGTCCCTGTCAATCATGTTGGATTTCCTTCCCCCTCCCTCCATTCTACAGGGTTAGCACCCCCCTTTCCTCCCCTGGGTAAACCGCCCAAAAAGCTGTTTTCAGGTTAGGAAATCTTTATTTTGGGGGTGGGGGGAGAAAGTGGGTTTTTTTTTTAAAACAAAAAATTAAAAATCCCTCCTCCCTCCCTTTGAACTGTCTCCTTCGTTCATATTTACTCTCCTCTGCTGTTCCCAGGTCAAGCTGTGCCCCCCCCCCACTTCTCCTCCCCTCCCCCCTGTTAATCCAACCCATTTGTTAATGCACCTCAATAAAAAAAAACCAAGTTTAATATGAAAAAGCTCTGGTTGTGTGTCATTGTGTGTGTGTGTGTGTTGTGTCTCACAAGGAGGGGAGAAGCCTTGCCCTGGCCAGGGGGAGGGTCTACTCAAGAGACCTAAGGTGGGGGGGAGGGAGGAGGAGGGGATGTGCCTCCTTCAGAAATGGGGTGGCTGGGAACTGCCAGGTGAGGTCAAAGTAGCAGCTACGAGGAGTCCTCCACTTAACGACCACCATATATGTAGCTGAGAGCCATCCCAGAGTTACCGGACGTTAAGATGGGGCGGCCGATAAATCCTATAGAGAAATCAATCCTATAAAACCTCCACTGCTAAGCGAGACCGTTGTTAAGTGATTTGTCCCATTTTACGACCTCTCCTGCCACCGTCGTTAACCAAATTGTGGTCTTAAGTTAGTCCCGCCAGTCCTTACGTGAAGCTGGCTTCCCCCCACCATAGGACTTTGCTAGTAGGGAAGTCCCAAGAGGGGAATCGCACGACCGTCATAAAGGTGAGTCACTTGCCAAGCATTTGGATTTTGATCCCGCGACTCAGGACGGGGCGGCGGTCATTAAGTGCGAAAAGGATTCACGAAGTCCCCTTTCGTTTTGGTCACTGCACGAATGGTTGCAAGTCAAGAACTTGCCCGTATGTGGAGCACGAATAGCTTTCTATCCAGAAGGCGACTCCAACCTCGGTCTTTGCAACGTGTCCCAACGGATCCATGCTGGAAGACCCACACAAAACCCATCACTGACGATGGAACATGGGTGTCCCGGTTGCCGTCGGATGTGGCGGCCGAGGTTCTCCACCGATGGCCAGTTTCTTCGGAGCACAACTGGCTTGGTCCTAGAGAGGCCCCCGTATCTTGGCCTCTTCAGGAGGATCTACCTGTCCCGACAGGTGCATCACGGGACGACTTCTGGATAAATCCAACATCTGGCTTTGCTAAAGCAGAGTGGGCCCCCTTTACAACCTGTGGACTTCAACTCCCAGCATTCCCTTGCCGGCCGGTCATGTTTCAGTGACCTCTGGGCATCAACTCCCACAATCTCTGGCTCAGGAATTCTGGGAGTTGAAGTCCACAGGTCGTAAAGGGGCCCATAGTTGCCCACCTTTTTGAGCTAAAGGATGCTCAAGTTAAAAGGTGGTTAAATCACCCACTCTGTGGACCCACCCAGGTACAGATTAGATCCCCTTTCATGGCTCCTGGAAAAACGAGACCTGAATTATCCTGGGAAACAATGTTCAAATCTCTTCGAATTATTTAAATTTGTCGGCTGTTGTGTAAGTGGCACAGGACTGTTGTGTGCCATCAGTCTTTCTCCAGCCTTAAGAGGTGTGGATTTTAATTCCCCCCCAAAAGCTAATAGAATTAAGGGTTTCTCCATTTGGGCAACTTTTAAGAAGCATGGACTTCCAACTCCCAAAATTCCCTTGCTGGCTGGGGAATTCTGGGAGTTGACATCCACCTATAATCCTATGTCGGTGTATTACATGAAAAGTAATGATGAGTGACAGCATGTCAGGATTCCAGCAGTTGCCCCGCAATTAAATCCCGAGTCTCGAGCCAAACTTCCAAAAAGGATTTATTCGGAGTTAAACATGTCTGGCACTGCCTGGGTGTAGCCGACTCTGAGACACATCGTTCATTGTCACCCTTGACCCTGGTTCCCCCCATCCCCGGTGTATCGTAATTCATATTCTCCAATGGGACACCTCCATAGCCCAGAGCCATCAATCATGCTCATCAGTTAGAATTTTGCCCGGCAGAAACTTCAGTCACCTAGTTTACAATCAAAAGTATTGATGGAATGCACTTTCGGTTTCCAAGCTGCTGCACTGCTCTTTCCCCCCCCTCCCTTTCTGTTGGCCACTCTAAAAAGACCAGAGAAATATTTTAGGAGTTGACATTCTTAGCCATGCTGAATTTTGGTAAACCTTTTGGATGGCCGGGGAGTTCTGGGAGTTGAACTCCGTCCATTTTCAAGGTGCCCAGGATGGGTAACGCTGCTAAACATTTAGATTATACCTGGCACCCCAATTTTTTATTTATTTTTTTTGCAAACCACGGCGCTTTCTTACCTATCTCCAGCTGCCCCTATCTTCATTTAGTATTACGTTTATATTACATCTGGTGTGGTATCTTATGGTAGATGGTGATTGTATTTCATGATTGTGATCCTGGTTTATCGCTTGTGGCTTAATGGGGGCAATGAGAGCTTATGCACCAGAGACAAATTCCTTGCGTAGCTTCACCACACTTGGCCAATAAAGAATTCTGATTCTATTTAGCAAGATTGTTGAGTTGTGGAGGGCAATTCCTGGAAGGGCTCAACAAAGCTGGCAAGCAGCTGCCAATGGCTGTACTACTATGCGGAAAGCTTATTCTATTATACTAGGTTATAATAAGCATATTGTATTATAACATATTCTATATTATAAGTATATTTCCATGTGGTATAATCAGTATATTATAACATAATATAGTAGAATAGAATCACCTTTCCACGTGGTATAATAAATATGTTATACTATAACATACTTATTATAAGTATATTGTATTCTAACGTATTCTACTGTATATTATGGTATATTATTATAATATTAGGATGTTCAACAGGTACAGCATCCAAATCACACGCACACACAAAAGCTACCGGAATATTCCACTTTATTCAAGGTTGGTTACGCCCAACTTTTGTGTTGAGTTCCAGGCCACACCACTTTTTAAAAAAACAACTTTAAGACATAATGGAACAACAAGAAGAGCACAGAAGAGCAGTGAAGAAATGCTGAGGACTAGAACCTTAGGATGGTAATATATTTTAAGTACACAGAGAATGTTTTAACCCGACCGGCTTAGAATTCTTCCAAGTACATGAAAAGGATGACCCAGATCAATCCCTTGAACTCCCAGAATTCCCCAGCCAGCAAAGATTGAAGAATAAAGCATCTAGATTACTTCTGTTTTTTTTAAAAAATTAAATAAAGTAACTTTCTTAAAGAGACGGTGGGAATGCAGGAGACCTTAATATATCTTGACTTCAGCAAAGTCAAGGGAAAAAAATAAAAACAACCCACGACAAGTTACCGTATATACTCGAGTATAAGTCGACCCGAATATAAGCCGAGGCACCTAATTTTACACAAAAAACTGGGAAAACTTATTGACTCGAGTATAAGCCGAGGGTGGGAAATGCAGCAGCTACTGGTAAATTTCAAAAATAAAAATAATTAATTTGGGAAACGATCTCACTATCATGAAAGGTTTAATTGATTCACTAACCCAAAAGAAGATGATGATGATGACAGCGGGAGGCAGGAGTCACTCTCTTCCCCTCCCTCGGAGGCCCCCTGAGTCAGGAGTCACTACCGCCGGCGCGGCCCCAGTCCCGCCACCTCGGGAAGGGAAAGGCAAAGCGCTTTCAGAGGGGAATCTGAGTATAAGCCGAGGGGGATTTTTTCAGCACAAAAAATGGGCTGAAAAACTAGGCTTATACTCGGGTATATACAGTAAATGAATAAGTGGGTTAAAAGAGGGATAGATGGGAAGTGATCTGCTGGCTGGCTAGGGGGGGATTCTGGGAGTTGAAGTCCACCCAATTTTTAAAAACAGGCCAAAATTGAGAATTGCTGGGTTTAAAGGGGGGGGGGGGAATTGCCCGCAGAGAATTCTGCGAGAAAGAGAAATTTGAACCCAACACTTTGGGAAATTTCATCCCATCAATTTGCAAGAAAGCTGTCGAATTTGGCCTATTTTTTCCCCCTTAGCGCCCAAGGTCCGGAAGGAAAATTGAATGCAATGCATTATATCACAATATACACACAACTGGTATTGATTTCTTCATTGTGTAGTGTCATTTGCACACCCTCCCTCCCACCACCCCAACTCTCTGGAAGGTTGGAATAAACCACCCTCCTCGAAAACAAAAGCAGCAGAATGCATTTTGTCACAATCCCATTGTTGTTGTTTGTGTGTGTGCGTGTGTGTGTAAAATTTGTGACGTTTCTGGAGAAAGGCAGGAAGGAGAAAATGAAAAGGATTTGACACTCGTCCGAGGGAGACGTTCCACGTTTCGTGCCGGGGAAGGACGCTGAAGCAGCCAATGGTGTATGTGTGTGTGTGTGTTGTGTGTCTTGGAGGGGGTGCCAGGCTCACTTGTGGTAGAACCGCTGACCTTGGGGGTGCTGTATGAAAGGGTGCCGGGGTGCTGTCTGGGGAGAGGCCTGGTAGCCGGACTGCAAGAGAGAAGCCCAATTAAGAAGGAAGAGGTTTAAATACACACACAAACACACACACAAAATCACTCTCAAGTACAATCACATTGGGTGTTAATGGGTTCTTCCAGAAACCAGGAGATGGTGACTTCTAGTACTGCATTAGGTATGAAAACTGGCAGGTGCCTTTAGGCCAATGACCAGGGGAATTCTAGTTCTCATTTAGGCATGAAAGCTACCTGGGAGACGTCGGCTAATAGCCAGGTGACGGTGAGTTCTAGTGTCATCTTATGCAACCAGGTGGCATCAGGACAATCATTAGGGGATGGTGAGTTCTAGTCCTCATTCAGGTATGAGACGGCTGGGTGACTTTGGGCCAATCACCAGGAGAATGGGAGTTCTAGTCCCGCCTTAGGCACGAAAGCCAGCTGGGTGACTTTGGTCCAATCACCAGGAGAATGGGAGTTCTAGTCCCGCCTTAGGCACGAAAGCCAGCTGGGTGACTTTGGTCCAATCACCAGGAGAATGGGAGTTCTAGTCCCGCCTTAGGCACGAAAGCCAGCTGGGTGACTTTGGTCCAATCACCAGGAGAATGGGAGTTCTAGTCCCGCCTTAGGCACGAAAGCCAGCTGGGTGACTTTGGTCCAATCACCAGGAGAATGGGAGTTCTAGTCCCGCCTTAGGCACGAAAGCCAGCTGGGTGACTTTGGTCCAATCACCAGGAGAATGGGAGTTCTAGTCCCGCCTTGGGCACGAAAGCCAGCTGGGTGACTTTGGTCCAATCACCAGGAGAATGGGAGTTCTAGTCCCGCCTTGGCACGAAAAGCCAGTTGGGTGACTTTGGGCCAATCACCAGGAGAATGGGAGTTCTGGTCCAACCTTAGGCACGAAAGCCAGTTGGGTGACTTTGGGCCAATCACCAGGAGAATGGGAGTTCTAGTCCCGCCTTAGGCAGGAAAGCCAGCTGGGTGACTTTGGGCCAATCGCCAGGAGAATGGGAGTCCTAGTCCCGCCTTAGGCACGCAAGCCAGCTGGGTGACTTTGATCCCATCACCAGGAGAATGGGAGTTCTAGTCCCGCCTTAGGCATGAAAGCCAGTTGGGTGACTTTGGGCCAATCACCAGGAGAATGGGAGTTCTAGTCCCTGCCTTAGGCACGAAAGCCAGTTGGGTGACTTTGGGCCAATCACCAGGAGAATGGGAGTTCTAGTCCGCCTTAGGCATGAAAGCCGGCTGGGTGACTTTGGGCCAATCACCAGGTGACTGGGAGTTCTAGTCCCGCCTTAGGCACGAAAGCCAGCTGGGTGACTTTGGGCCAATCACCAGGAGAATGGGAGTTCTAGTCCCGCCTTAGGCATGAAAGCCGGCTGGGTGACTTTGGGCCAATCACCAGGAGAATGGGAGTTCTAGTCCCGCCTTAGGCACGAAAGCCAGTTGGGTGACTTTGGGCCAATCACCAGGAGAATGGGAGTTCTAGTCCGCCTTAGGCATGAAAGCCGGCTGGGTGACTTTGGGCCAATCACCAGGTGACTGGGAGTTCTAGTCCCGCCTTAGGCACGAAAGCCAGCTGGGTGACTTTGGGCCAATCACCAGGAGAATGGGAGTTCTAGTCCCGCCTTAGGCATGAAAGCCAGCTGGGTGACTTTGGGCCAATCACCAGGAGAATGGGAGTTCTAGTCCACGCCTTAGGCACGAAAGCCAGCTGGGTGACTTTGGGCCAATCACCAGGAGAATGGGAGTTCTAGTCCCGCCTTAGGCACGAAAGCCAGCTGGGTGACATCAGGCGACATGAGTTCTAGCCTCACAGCAGCCTTTAATTTCAGCCCCTCCCTCCCACCTCTCAGAGGAAAACGTACCGTGTGGGGCTGCTGTGGGAAGCTCCCAGGCGATGCAGGCCGGGCCGTGTGAGTGTAAGCCAGAGTCGGCTGCAGCGCGTTTGAGAAGGAGACGGAAAAAAGAAAAAGAAAAGAAAAGCACATTAAAAACGAGTTCACTTTTCACCATCTGGTCATCTGCTTTTGACCTTTATCGTTGTTTCCACATCTCTATTGTGTGGTGTTGGAAGCCCTGGCCTTGAACCGCGAGAGGGAGGGCGGATCGATTGGATGAATAAATAGAAATAATGTTCCAAAGGTGGGGTTTTTTTCCCCCCCTCCCCCTCAAGAGGCAACTGGACTTTCTGTTGTTTTTTTTGGCTTGGATGATGTTTCGCTTCTCCTCTGAGAAGCTTCTTCAGTTCTGACTGGGAGGCCGGGAAAGGGAAGGATTCATATTCCTTGCACACAAGCTGGTCAATTGCGTCCTTTTTTTGGAGGGCCTTTGAGGCCTCTTGGAAGTTGGAGGGAGGGTGGAGATAAACCTCCAAGTGGTCTCAACGACCCTTTAAAAAGGATGCAAACAACCAGCTTGTCTGCAAGGACTCTAAATCCTGACCTGGATGACTGAGAATCTCCCTAGACGTGTGGTACGTATGTATGTGTATATATACAGGGTCTCCTGCTTGAGCAGGGGGTTGGTCTAGAAGACCTCCAAGGTCCCTCCCCCTTCTCTGATTCTAAAATTCTTCCTTCCTTCTTCTTTTTCATTTTCTCTTCCTCTTTCCCTTTCTTTCTTTCTTTCTTTCTTTCTTTCTTTCTTTCTTTCTTTCTTTCTTCTTTCTTTTTCTTCCTTCCTTTTTCCATTCTTTCTTTCCTTCCTTCCATTCTTTCTTTCCTTCCTTTCCTTCCTTTCTCTCTCTCTTTCCCAAAGCTTCTTTTTTTTCAGGATGCAATTGGATTTTCTTGGTTGTTTTTTTTTGAAGACGTTTGAAGCTTCTCCAACTCTAACCCAGATTTATATTCCTTGCAGACAGCTGCAAGGGGAATATATTTATTATATTATATTATATTATATTATATTATATTATATTATATTATATTATATTATATTATATTATATTATATTATGTTATGTTATGTTATGTTATGTTATATTATATTATATATTATTATATTATTATATTATATTATATTATATTATATTATATTATATTATATTATATTATATTATTATATTATATTATATTATATTATATTATATTATATTATATTATATTATATTAATTATATTATATTATATTATTAATTATATTATATTTATTATATTATATTATAGAATAGAATAGAATAGAATAGAATACATACATACATACATACATATATATATATATATATAGGATGGTGGGGAAGTGTGTGTGTGTATATACACAGACATATACATACATACATAGACACATATATATATATACACACACACACATATATATACACACACAAAGGGTATGTATCTCTATATATACATACATGCATACATACATACATATATACATACATACACTGCTCAAAAAAATAAAGGGAACACGACAATAAGACATCCTAGATCTGAATGAATGAAACATTCTCATTAAATACTTTGTTCATTACATAGTTGAATGTGCTGACAACAAAACCACACAAAAATTATCAATGGAAATCAAATTTAGCAACCCATGGAGGTCTGGATTTGGAGTTACACTCAAAATTAAAGTGGAAAAAAAAAAACACTACAGGCTGATCCAACATTCGCCAGCAGGATGAGAAAGGAAAGGACCGGACATTGCAATCGTGCCCCCCCACCCCCCATTCAAAAGGGGCACACGGGGGGTGGGCACCGGCTGTGCCAACCTCCCTCCCCCCGCCTCCGGGCTTACCTTGGCGGTGGTTTGCATCTGGACAGGGAGCTGCGAGGCCTGGAGGAGCCCCTGGTTCGGATGGAGGGCCTGGGGGTGCATCGGACGGAGGGTCGACTGGGAGACACAAGGGGGAAGCCACAGAGTGGTCAGCCCACTCCCCTACCTCTCTCTCTCTCGAAGGGACCCCCGTTGGAGGGCAGGGGAGAAAAGGGACAACTCAGCCCATCTAGATACCTTCAGGTGCCCCCGCCCCCCAAATTTATTATTTATTTTTTAATCTGATAGGACAAACTTTCTACCTTCCAGATTTAAACAGGACAAGATGACGTCGGATCATGTAGGATCACAATAAGGACTAGAACTCACAGACTCCTAGTGATTGGCCCAAAGTCACCCAGCTGCCTTTCATGGCTAAGGTGGGACTAGAACTCACAGACTCCTAGGGACTGGGCCAAAGTCACCCAGCTGGCATTCATGCCTAAATGGGAACTATAACACTGTCTCCAGGTGATTTTCCCAAGTAAACCAGCCGGCTTTCATGGCTAAAGGAAGGACTACAACTCCCGGTCTCCTGGTGATTGGTCCCAAAATCACCAAGCGGGCTTTCATCTCTAACGTGGAACTAGAACTCCCTATCTCCTGGCTTCCATGCCTAAATGGGGACTAGAACTCACAGCCCCCTGGTGATTTCCCCAGTCACCCAGCCGACTTCCATGCCTAAGGTGGGACTAGAGTTCACCGTCTCCTGGTTTCCAGCCTGACCTCTCAACCCCCAGGAACTAAACTGGCCACGGGCACCTGAACTTGGCCGAGCCGAGAAATACTCGGGATTCGAACTCACCGAATCGGAAAATCCGGACTGCTGATTGGCGTGTTCCAGCTGCTTCTGAAGTGGGATGGTGCTGCTCGGCGGGATGAAACCTTAAGTGGACACGAAAAGGGCGCAGGCATCATCATGAGAAAAGGGGTGGGAAGAAGAAAGGGAGGAGAGAGGAGGAGGAGGAAGGAGGAAAGAAGGAAGGAGGGAATGGAGGGAGGGAGGATGGAAAGAAGAAAGGAAAGAGGAGGGAAGGAGGAAAGGAGGGAATGGAGGGAGGGAGGATGGAAAGAAGGAGGGAAGGAGGAAAGGAGGGAATGGAGGGGAGGGAGGATGGAAAGAAGAAAGGAGGGAGGGAAGGAGGAAAGGAGGGAATGGAGGGAGGGAGGATGGAAAGAAGAAAGGAGGGAAAGGAGGAAAGGAGGGAATGGAGGGAGGGAGGATGGAAAGAAGAAAGGAGGGAGGAGGGAAGGAGGAAAGGAGGGGAATGGAGGGAGGGAGGATGGAAAGAAAGGAGGGAGGGAAGGAGGAAAGGAGGGAATGGAGGGAGGGAGGATGGAAAGAAGAAAGGAGGGAGGGAAGGAGGGAATGGAGGGAGGGAGGATGGAAAGAAGAAAGGAAAGAGGGAGGGAGGAGGAAGGGAGGGATGGAGGAAGGGAGGAAAGGAAGGAGGGTGGGAGGGAGGGTGTAAAGAAAAAGGAAGGAGGGAGAAGAGGGAATGGAGGGAGGGATGGAGGGAGGAGGAGGGAAGAAGGAATGATGGAAAGATGAAAGGATGGAGGGAGGAAAATGAAGGAAAGAATAAAGGAAGGAGGGAGGGAGAAGTGGGAATGGAGGAAGGGATGGAGGGAGGAAAGATGGAGGAAAGAAGGAGGGAATGGAGGGAAGAAGGGTGGAAGGGGAAGGGAGGAGGGAGGAAAGGAAGGAGGGTGGGAGGAATGGGGGAAGGGATGGAGGAAGTACGGAGGGAGGGAGCGAGAGAGGGAGAAAGGATGGAGAAGGAACATCCTGGATGTGTCTTGCGTTTCGGGGGGAAAAGGGGCAAAGGGGAAACATGCCTTTGGCTGGTTCCCACCCCCCTCCAAGCAGGAGATGGGATGGATGACCTCAGGCACCCTCCCCATCCTTGGTACGGAACTCACCTGCTTGGGCAGCGGGAAGTGACCGTGAATGGCATAACCAGGTTGTTGCTGGGGCAGATACTGCATCGTGGAGAAAGCGGACGGGCCTGGAAGCCGGTGGGTGAGAGGAAGAGAAGGTGGTGAGATGTTGGTTTAGTCCTGGCTTGTTCTGCCCACGTGTCTCAGGGGGCTTTCCCAGACTAACGTCCGCCCCCACTTCCTTTCCTCCTGCTTACCTCGGATGGACTGGCTGCTGGCGTAGCTGGCGTGTGCTGGCTCTGCCCCACGGCGTAGGGGCTGTGCCCGGATTGGCTGCCCTGGTACTGCCCGTGTTCCGGGGTGCCGGCTGGGAAAGCCGGCTGGGTTGCAAAATGTCGGGTCTGACAGGGAAAAGAGACAACCCACCACCACCACCCAAAAAAAAATAAAAGGGATCAGAAGATGATTCTGGACTTTTTTCTGGATCTTCCTGTCCCAAATTAACCCCCCAATTTTCCTCTGAGTTGTAGGCAATGTGGAGGCCATCCTCGACTTACAACTGCTCGCTTAGTGTCCGCTTAAGTTTTCTTTTGTGTTCTACAGGTCTCCTTCAAAGAAGTGAGAGGAGCCGAATGTCAACTCCTAAAACATTTATTGGTTTAGTGTCTGCTCGAAATGTTTAAAAAAGTGACCTAGGACCATTTCTACCACCCCCACTTAAGTTTTCTTTTTGTGTTCTACAGGTCACCTTCAAAGAAGTGAGGGGAGCCGAATGTCAACAACTCCTAAAATATTTCTCGGGTCTTTTTCGAGTGGCCAACTGATTTGGGAGTGGGGGGGGTGGGGGAGAGCAGTGGAAATCAAAAGCACATTCCATCAATGGCTTTTCAAAGATAGTAACCAGGTGACCGAAGTTTCTGCCGAGCAAAATTCTAGTTGGAGAATGTGATTGATGACGCTTGGCTATGGACGGGTCTTGTTGGAAAATATGATTTGTGACAGACGGAGGGGGTGGGGTGAGGGGGAAAACCAGGGTCAAGGGTGACAATGAACAATGTTACTCAGAGTCAGCTTCACCCAGGCAGTGCCGGACATGTTAATATCAAATAAATCCTTTTTGGAAGTTTTGGCTCGAGACTCAGGATTTAATTACGGGCGACTGCCGGAATCCTAACACTACAAGCTGCCTGAGAGCCAACCCTCCCAGCTTTTGAGCAAAACACCGGCTATCACACACACACACCCCTTTTGATTTTCCCACCGTTGGGGTCTTTACCGTGATAACCGGCGGCCCGAACATCTGCTTGACACGGTCAGCCGGGATGAGGGTGGTAGCTCTGTTGTGCCCACTTGGGCTCCCTGTGGAGAAAACGGCAACCGATCCTAATATGATTTGCTGCCTGCCTTGCAATCCTAAAGCCGGTTTGGGAGGCTCATAAACTTATGCTAAAAGGAGTCAACCCCCCCAGAATAAAGGCAGTCCTTGATTTATGCGACCATTTCGTTTAGTGGTCGTCCAAAGTTGCAACGGCCCTGAAACAAAAGGGGGACCTCGGACTGTTTTCCCCGTGCTTACGACCACTTGCAGGTTCCCCCCTGGCTCCTATTTATGACGGTCCTTGGGGGGAATCCCCTTTGGTGACCTGGATTCACTTTAAGGACCGTGAGCCGCTGCTGCGATTCGTTTAGCAACGGTGGCAAGAAAACTCGTAAAATGAGGGGGGTGGGTGGAAATCCACCGAAAGAAGTGTTTCATTTAACAACCGAAGTGTGTGGGGGGGCTCGAGGGCGGTCATAAGTCGAGGAGGATCCCTGCAGGGGTAAGTCTCCGACTTAACAGTGGTTCCTTTAGCGACCGTCATAAAAAAAAATAATTACGGCCCTTTTCACACGTTCCCCAAGGAATCAAACGCAGACAACCGGCTCCTATAGGTGACGGTTGACAGGGCAACCGAATCGTACTTGTGAGGGTTGCAGCGTCCCATTTTGCGACGTTCTAATGAGCGAAGTCGGGGGCTCACTGAAGAATGGCAGCGATTCGCTTAACGACGTTTTTTAAAAAAAACAAAAACAAATGGGAGGAAAATTCATTGAACAACTCGCGTTTCAGCGACGGAAATCTGGGGTTTGGTCGTAAGCCGAGGACTCCCCTTTTAAATAAAAAAATGGGGGGGTGGGTGGGGGCAGAGAAAGAAATAGTCCAATCCTCCTTCTCTCTCTCTCTCTCCATCCATCTGTTTCTCTGGGGCTGCAGACCCCACCGATGACCCCCACCCCGGCCTGGATCTCAGCCCCTCCCCACCCCTAATGGAGTCCCTGCCCCCCCACAAAGACACCCACCTTGCATGTTGAGGATGTGGGTCCCAGCGTGCACAGCCATCCCCTGCTGGTAGGCCGCCGCCGCCAAGGTGGTCATATCACTGGAGGGGGGGAGAAGGGAGGGGAGGAGAAGAAGCAAGAGAAATATGTCAGTCTCTCCACCCCGCCCCCCAGTGGCCTTCTTCTTCCTCTTCCTCCTCTTCCTCCTTCTCTTCCTCCCCTCCCCACAAATCCCATTCCTTTCTAGCACGGATGAGGTTCCCTAGTTGGGTCACGAAACGTCTGCAAGGAAACCACCCAACTGAGAGAGCACCTTCCTTCCTTCCTCCCTCCTTCCTTGCCTCCCTCCCCATTTCTCTCCTTCCTTCCTTTCTTCCTTCCTCCTCCCCATTTTCTCTCCTTCCTCCCCTCCCCATTTACTCTCCTTTCTCTTTCTTTCTTCCTTCCTCCCTCCCCATTTTCCCTCCTTCCTTCCTTCCTCCCTCCCCATTTTCTCTCCTTCCTTCCTTCCTCCCTCCCATTTACTCTCCTTTCTCTTTCTTTCTTCCTTCCTCCCTCCCATTTTCCCTCCTTCCTTCCTCCCTGCCTCCCCATTTTTTCTCTCCTTCCTTCCTCCCTCCCCATTTTCCCTCCTTCCTTCCTCCCTGCCTCCCCATTTTCTCTCCTTCCTTCCTCCCTCCCCATTTTCTCTTCTTCCTTCCTTGTCTCCCTCCCCATTTTCTCTCCTTCCTTCCTCCTTCCCCATTTTCTCTCCTTCCTCCCTCCCTCCCCATTTTCTCTCCTTCATTCCTTCCTCCCCATTTTCTCTCCTCCCTTCCTCATTTTCTCTCCTTCCTTCCTTCCTCCCCATTTTCTCTTCCTTCCTCCCTCCCTCCCCATATTCTCTCCTTCCTTCCTTCCTCCCCATTTTTCCTCCTTCCTTCCTTCTTTCCTCCCACCCCATTTTCTCTCCTTCTGTCAGCCTTCAAGATCTTCTGCTACTGCTTTGCATTTTTGGCTGCCATAAGTAAGGGGGGAGGAGGGGGAAAGTGTCTGGGAAGAGAGCTGGAGGTGTTACATTCTTGTGTTGTGTAAATGAGGGGGAGTATAAATTCCTGCTTTTGGGTTTCTATTTCTCCCTTAGCTTTCTTTCCTTTGCGCAGCTGCAAACCTTTATCAAAATATGCCAAGGTCAACGGACAGAGGCCTCATCACCACCTGAAGATGCCCACATGATCATATCCAGAACTTTTAATTGGAAGAATCTTTTGAACTTTGGGGGGTGGGAACAATTCCATCCCTTTGTATATGTGATCTACGTGCCTAATTTCTCAGATTCAGAATTCTACCTGTAGCTTCCACTTCGAATTCCAGTAAAATAATTCTTTCCTCTAATTTATGGAGTCTAAGTATTTCTTTCTTGGATTTTGAATGGAGCACAGACTGACACCTTCCTTCTTCCCTTCCTCCCAATTTTTCTCCTTCCTTCCTTCCTCCCTCCCCATTTTCTCTTCTTCCTTCCTTGTCTCCCTCCCCATTTTCTCTCCTTCCTTCCTTCCTCCCCATTTTTCTCCTTCCTTCCTCCCCAGTTTCTCTCCTTCCTTCCTCCCTCCCCATTTTCTCTCCTTCCTTGCCTCCCTCCCCATTTTCTCTCCTTCCTTCCTTCCTCCCCATTTTCTCTCCTTCCTTCCTCCCCAGTTTCTCTCCTTCCTTCCTCCCTCCCCATTTTCTCTCCTTCCTTGCCTCCCTCCCCATTTTCTCTCTTTCCTTCCTTCCTCCCTCCCCATTTTCTCTCCTTCCTTCCTCCCTCCCCATTTTCTGTCTTTCCTTCCTTCCTTCCTTCCCTTTCTCCTAGCATCGTTGACGTTCCCTAGTTGGGTCACGAAACGTCTGCAAGGAAACCACCCAGCTGAGAGAGCACCAGAGACTCCCAGCCACAAAGTGTTTTTATGAGTGACTGGGGCTCTCCCATGTTTGGGGCCAAGAGGAGACAGAACCCAGAAAGCCAAGTGGTGTGTGTGTGTGTGTGTGTGTGTGTGTGTGTCTCCTGACATCCGCCAACGGCCTGGAAAGCTTCTGGAGACTAGTTCCCCCCCCAAGGCAGCCTTGGGCTCTGCTGGACACCACGTCGTGGCCAGATCAAAGTGGGGGGAGGGGAGGAGGGCTACCCAAGGCTGGGCGCTGGCCTCTGCCCCCCGACCCCCCGCCTGCTCCAGGGCAGAGGGAGGAAGGAGAGGGAGGGTCCCACCTCTGCTCCATGCGGCGGCGTTTCTCCTCTTCGTGGAGGACTTTCTTGAGTTGGAGGAAGAGCTGGTGTTTCTCCTCCTGCAGCGCCTGCAGCTTCTCCTGCAGCTTCAGGATCTGGGGGGGTGGTGGAGGGGGAGAGAGAGAGGGAGAGAGGGAGGGGGTCGAGTCAAGGGGGACTCGGGGGGAGAGTGGAGGCTCCTCCTCCCGGCCGCCCGGCAACCCCACCTGCTCCTTGGTCTCCTCCAGGGACATGCGCTCCTCCATCTCCTTCTTCCTCCTCCGCTCCTGCTCCTCCTTCATCTTCTGCTCCATCATCTTGTCCACCTCTTCTTCTTCTGCGGGACAGAGGGAGGGGCTGCTACCAAGGGGGGCAGCGCCTGCTCCCCTCCCTTCACAAAGGCGGCAGGCGTTGGGACTTGCCGCTAGCCAGCTCCTTGGAGGGAGGGTGGGTTTTTCACCCCCTTTTGGCCTTTTCCAACCCCCCAACCACGGTCTCTCCATGAGGCCTCCCCGCCCCCACAACCACACTCTCCCCTTTAGGAGCTCTGGGACCCCTCCCCAAAGTTAGGGGAGGCCCCCTGGCTGCTGAAATGTGGGGAATATCCCCCTCCCCTTCCTCGTTTTAAGGTGTGAGATCTGCAGAGAAAAGACTGCAAACCGGGAGGGGGTCTCCAATCAGGGCCATTGTTTTAAAAAAAATTAAAATAACTATTAAAGATTTAAATATATCTATATATCTATATATGTCTCTCTCTCTCTCTCTCTTTTCTCTCCATCCATCCATCTATCTATCTACACACATACACACAATACGTAATATAAGACATTTTGTTACAAACGAAATCCATGTGAAAGACAAAACTAACACACATAAAACACATATGCTTCTAGTACAATTAGACAGCGTGTCCTTTCCTCAAAAACAATTTTTCTGACGTTCCTTTCCTGTTACTGGTCAATGCTCTTAGTCTAACCGCTTTATTCCCCCCCATTCCTGTATCCTTTTATTCTCTGGCATTTATCCTTAATCCAATTGTACCGTTTCCCCGAACTGTACTATCTTTTGAGTCTGCTCTGTTCTTTAGTTTTTGGGTAAAGTACGTCCATTTCAAGCAGATCGAGAACCTTCTGAGTTATCAAACGGTTTGTTGGCATTTGGTCCCAGCATTTTGCCAATGCGATTCTTCCTGCCGTAATTATAGGAAGAATTAAGTATTTTGTTTCTTTTGCATGGTCACCTTTTATCATTCCCGATAAAAATATTTCGCTAACCGGGCCACTTTTATGGCTTGGGGGGGACTTCAACTCCCAGAATGCCCCAGACAGGCTAAGGCCCTTCCCTCCATTGGCCACAGGCAACGAAACCTGCTCCTTTGGCACGGCCAGATGGCCAAAGGAACAGTTGAGACCGCCAGGAGGCTTCCCAAGACCCTTATGCAAGGGGAAAGGTCATTTTTGGGGGGGAAGGGGGTCTACCTTGTTTAGAACAAGAGGGTTCCCCCTCCCCTCCAGAAGGTCGGGGCCATAGTTGACCCCTTGGGACAAGCCCAGCCTGGCATGGTCGGCTCCTGGGAGGGGCCAAGCTTGGCGACTTTTAATTTGCCTTTTGGTGGACTTCAACTCCCAGAATCCGCCCATGTCTTTGAGGGGCACATCTGGCCCTGGTCACCATCCCATCCAGCTGTGGGATCCTCTGGTTCGTCAGTCGACAAAGACGTCCAAATCGTAAAGTTTGGCTGAGATTCCAATGGTTAAATTATGTCCAGGGCCTACTAAAGCGAGTAATAATTTAAAAAAAAAAGAGAAATTTAAAAGAAAAACAAGGTGTGTGTGTGTGTGTGGGGGGGGAAACAGGGGAGGCGGGGTCTTTGGACATCGGTTTTCTTGCAGACGTCTCAACTAGGGAACGGCACCTGTGGTTGAAGGGGAGCAAGGTTGGGATTCAAGCCTGCTTGCAAGGGATTCTGGGAGTTGAAGTCCACGGGGGCTTCAAAGGAGCCCAAGTTTGGAGACGCCAGCTCCAAGGTCTCCTTTGGAAAAAGGGTGGACTTCAACTCCCAGAATTCCCCCAGCCTGCCATGTTGGTTGGGGGATTCTGGGAGTTGAAGTCCACGGGCTTCAAAGGGGCCGGCATTGCCCACCCATTCCTCCGTGGGCGCAGGGAGGCATCTCACTCCCCAGCCAGGCTTGGCATCCAGGAGGGGACCTTGGCCCGGCTTGGGACTGGGAGGAGACCCCGGGCTGGAAGTGTGAGGGGCTTGGAGGTCTGGAAGAGGGTCGGTCGGGAAATATAGGGGGGCCTGATAGGGCAGGAGGGGTCTGGAAAGGTGGGGGGTGGAACTGGGGGCATCTGAAAGTGGCAACGTGTGTGGGGAGAGGTGTCAAATGAGGGAGGGGCTGGGAGTGTGTTTGTGTGCGCAAGTGTGTGTGGGGGCTGGATATGTGGAGGGCCTGGGGGTCGGAAGTGGGGTATTGCAAGTGTGGGTGTGGGGGGAGGACTGGAACTGGGGTGTCTATAAGTGCCTGAAGTGTAGAAAGCCGGGTGTGTGTGTGTGTCTGGAAACATTGGAGGAGTGTTTACAAGTGTGTGTGGCGGGGTCTCAAGCAGGAGGGGTGGAAATAGGGGCGCTGGAAGTGGGAGGGGGTCTGTAGATGGGGTCCCATCTGAAAGGAAGGGGGATCTCACCATCAAAATTGGCAAAAACGCACCCGAAGCTATTCCCCCAAATATTGGAAGCGTAATAAGGAAATTGGGAACATACTATCACTTACGGTGGAACTGTAAGAAATCCCAAAATTCTTGGCCGAAAATTCAGAAATTGGACAGTGTGAAATTCAAATCGAATTACAGACCTGATTTTTTTTTTTCTATTGGGAATTAATGTGGGAAAATACAAGAAAGATGCAATATACTTAACTAATCCATGTCACTACAGCCGCAAGGGGAACTTAGTCCCCAAAATTGGAAAGGTGACGAAACGCCAGATGAGAGGGAATTTGGAAAATTTGGATGGGCAAACTAACTCAAGAATTTAAAAAAAAACAACAAGACCGAATCTGATTATTATAAAATTTGGGAGAAGTTTGACCACTGGTTTGGAAAAAAAGGAAGGAACAAGATGATTAAAAGTGACCAGATTTTATGTATCTATGTAAGTTTGTATCATTCTTTGTACTTGTTAATTAAGGATGGGAGACAATCAGGTGCGTCAGGATGGATGCACCACCTTAAATGTCTTTTCTTTCTTTCTTTTTAATAAATGGATTGTAAATAAATAGGGATAAGCACTAGATAAGTTAATGATTTCCATCAGCACAAATTCTATATATTTGTAAGTAATGAACCAAATATTAGTATAAGATGAATGTCACAAACTGCTGATCTTGTAAGATTTATATTTTCTGTTGTTTGTCTTTTTTTTTAAATTATAAAATATTAATAAAGTTTATTAAAAAAAATGTCTTTTCTTTTTGTAGGTCTAATAAAATTTGTTTAGAAAGAAAAAGAAAGCAGGGGGGGATCTGCTCCTTGGGGGAGGATGCAGAAGTGGGGGGCTGGAAATGAGGGGGCTCAAAAATGTGTGTGTGGGGGGAGAGGAAATACGGATGCTGGAAGTGGTGGGTATGCAAATGCAGGGATTTTGGGGGGAAATGTGGGGAAGGGATTGGAAGTGGAGGGGTCTGCAAGGGGGGCATCTGAGAGGGGAGGAGGCGGAAGTGGGGGGCCTGGAAAGGCGAGGGGGGCAGCTCTGGTTGTGAGGGGGCTGTCTCGCCCTACAGCTTCCTGGAGGGGGGAGCTGGAACTGTGGAGGGCCTAGGGGAGGTCAAAAATATGGGAGGGGGTGTCTGCAAATGTGGGGGATGGAAGGGTGTTGGGGGCCACAATATGGGGGTGGACTTGAAGGGGGGGAAATGGGAGTGTATATGAGGGCGTGGGGCCTCTGGAAGTTGAGGGACATCAACCATATGGGGAGGGGGTGTCAGTCAATGGGGAGGGGGCTGCAAGTGGGGGAAGCGTGGAAATGGGGGTCTGGAAGTGGGGCTGTTTGTAAGTGGCTGAAGTGGGGAGTCCAATGTGGGGGGTGGAGGAGTGTGTGCAGGGGGTCTCAATAGGGGGGAATAAGGAAATGGGGGTGTCGGGGGTCTCACCCTGCCGCTTCCTCTCCCTCTCCACCATGACGTGCCGGTGGAGGGCGCGGGCCATGGCTGAGCTCAGCTTCGGGCGCTCCAGCAGGGCCGGCATGGTGGCGGTCGCAATCCTCGCGGCGCCCGGAGACCCCCGGGGAGGGGGAGGGTGAGGCGGGGGCAGCAGCGGAACGACGGCGGAGAGACCCCTCCCCTTCCCCGCACCAGGCCTCACTTCCGCTCCGGAGCTTCCTCTTCCGGGTCGCCGCGCTCAGTCCCCGCCTTCGTGCGTAGAAGCCTGGCGGGAGGCGGTGGGGCCTGCATGCAAATAAGATGGCAGTGGGCGTGGCTTCCTTCGCCCCCCCACCCCGCGCGTAGAACCCTTTCAGGAGGCGACGTAGGGAAGAGGAAAAAGGGGCGGGGCCAGCATGCAGATCCAGACGGTGGGTGTGGCTTCCTTCCTTCCGCACGCTCCGCGCCTAGAACCATGTCAAGCGGAGGCGTATGGAAGATTAATGGGCGTGGCCTGCATGCAAATAGACCTGCGGTGGACGTGGCTTCTTTCCGCACCCACCCTCCCCATCCCGCCCGTAGAAGCCTGGCAGGAGGCGCCGTAGGAAAGAAAAGGGGGCGGGGCCTGCATGCAAATAGATGGCGGTGGGCGTGGCTCCCCCGCGTAGAACCCTGGCAAGAGGCGGTGTAAAGGAAGAGAAAAAGGGCGGGGCCTGCATGCAAATAGACCTACGGTGGGCGCAGCTTCCTTTTGCATCTCCTTCTCTTGCAGCAGGGAAGGGGGAGAAATTGGGGAAACCCCCTTATTAAACCCCCTCCCCAGCCATGGGGTGCCCCAAACCCCCAGCCTGGGAAGAAGCCCCCCCTTTTCACCCTGCTTGTCACTTTTTCCTGCCCCAAACAACCCTCTTGCAAGGTAGGACAGTGGGGGGGGCAAAGCTGGCTCGGAGGGGTCCTTAGGTCATCTAGTCCAGCCCCCTTTTGCTTTCCTGTAGGCACCCTGATAAAATGGGCCCACCCCTCTGTTTGCAGGTGTTCCATGGAAAGGGGTCTCTGTGCCCTCCCTCGAGCCTCCCGCCCGTTTAGTACCTGGAATCGTCACCTAAAACAATGTTGGCTGTTTAGCACTGGGAGATGGGAGACCACCAGGAGATCTCCGGAACGAGAAGAAATTGCCGGGAAACCAAATGCATTCTGATGTTTTTAAACGTGTTTTTTTTTTGCAGCTGATTCAATTACCGACTCGCAGGCAAGCTGGCAAATGTGTCTTTTCACCGCAATAATGCAGGTAGTCCTCGACTTACGGCGGTTCATCTAGTGACTTGTTCACAAAGTTGCAACGGCACTGGGGGGAAAAAAGGGACTTCGGACTGGGTTTTTGGCGTGGACGGCAGCAACATCCCTGCGGTTACATGGGCCAAACTCCGACGCTTGGCAACTGACGCACATTAACAACAGTTTGTGATGTTACGGTGTCACGTCATCCCCTTTTTTGCGACCTTCAAAACGGGGAAGCCGGATTCACTTAACAACCGAGTCCCTGACTTGTCAACGGTGGTGGTTCATTTAACAACAGTGGCAAGCTGTTACTAATACAAGCTGAATAGTCAAGATCTTGTTGATGATCCAAGCTCTGTCAAGGACCTTGGAATACTCATCTCTAATGTTCTAAGTGCTAGAGCCCACTGTAATTACAGAGCCCAAAAAGGCATTAAGAGTTGTTAACCTAATCTTACGTAGCTTTTTCTCTGGTAATATCACACTACTAACCAGAGCATACAAAACATTTGCTAGACCAATACTCGAATACAGCTCATCAGTCTGGAACCCACACTACATATCTGATATTAGCACAGTTGAGAAAGTCCAGAAATATTTCACAAGAAGAGTTCTCCACTCCTCTACTCGTTGCAGAAGACCTTATGCCACCAGACTTGAAATTCTAGACCTAGAAAATCTAGAACTACGAGGCCTTCGGTCCGATCTAAGTATAGTATGTAAAATCATACATTGCAATGTCCTGTCAATGAATATTTCAGCTTCAATCATAACAATACAACAGCACACAATAGATACAAAGTCAAGATAAACTGCACCAAACTTGATGGCAGGAAATACTTCAGCCACAGAGTGGTCAATGTCTGGAATCCTCTACCTGACTCTGTGGTTTCTTCCCCAAACCCCAAAAACTTTAACCTTAGACTGTCTACTATGGACCTCACCTCTTTCCTAAGAGGTCTCTAGGGGGCGTGCATAAGTGCACCAATGTGCCTACCGTCCCTGTCCTATTGTTTCTTTTTATTTTTCTTATTCGTATCCATTTTATGTATTCATAACTATGTCGATATTTATACCTGTTATCTTATAATTGCTTGACAAAATAAAATAAATAAAAATAAAGAAATCTCTGCTGGATCTGTTCCTCGCCCTGGCCTACCTCGGAGGGCTGGTGTGAAGATCCTGTGGAGCTGATAAAGTTGGAAGCTGTTCTCCAGCCAGGCAGCCAGCTTGCCGAGGCTCAGTTCTTTGGACAATTACCCGGGACATACAACTACCTTCACTTCCAGGCGTCCAAGGGTTGTGGTGATCTCACACACGCGTGTGCACAAGGACAGGACAAGCGTGATGTTTCTTACCCACCCTTGAAGATCTGATGATCATGGCGGACTGGGTATCTATGGGTGGTCTCTTTTCCCTAGCGATCTTTCACCATGGCAGTTTATTATTTATAAGTAACTAGCTCGATCCCCGTGCTTCGCTACGAAACTCTGTGGTTGGGCTTAGTTTTGGGGGGAGGAAAATAAGGGGGGGGGGAATTCTGCCTCCGCCTACCAGCATCCATCGGTATTCATCTGGCTAGCATCCTGTCAAGTGTGGGAGAGTGGAGGGCTGTTTGGAAACTGAAAGAGTATTTGCTGTGTGAGCAAGTTTGTAGGCTTTACGGTTCTGGAGATTTTGTGATGATGCGTGAGGGGCATTTCCCTTTATATATATATATAGATAGATATACTATGTGGAAAGGTTATTCTATTCTACTATATTATAATGTTTGAGTGGCATTTTGCTTTCATATAGAGAGAAATTAGGATTCTTTATTCTGATTTGAGGTCGGTACCGATAATCCTCCATTTTACAACCAAACCTTTAGCAACCGTTCCAAGTTACAACACCACTGGAAAAGGTGACTTACGGATGGTCGTCGCGCTTACGACCGCGATGGCATCCTTACAATCGCGGGATCAAAATGTGTGTGTGTGTTTATGACGGGGGTCTTCCTTTGCGACTGTCCCAGGTGGCTTCGGGCAAGCAAAGTCAATGAGGGAGGCCAGATTCACTTAATGACTGCCTGATTCACTTAACAATTTGCTGTGATTTGCTTTTGTGAAGTGAGTTTTGGCCCCATATTACATTTCTTGCCGCCGTTGTTATGGGAACCACTGCAGTTCAGTGAGTAACCTGGTCGTTAAGCGAATCCGTCTTCCCCATTGATTTTGCTCGTCAAATGGTTGCAAAAAGAGATCCTGTCTCTCTCTCTCACACACACACATCTCCGGGATACTGAAACCGTTGTAAGTACATGCCAGTTTCCAAGGGTCTGAATTTTTGATCATGGTGGACGCTGCAACGGTCGTTAAGAGGGCAAAAAACGGTCCTGCGTCGCTTTTTTTCAGTGCCGTCGTAACTTTCGAATGGACACTAAACGATTTGTAAGTCCAGGACCATCTAATAAAAAAAAAATGCACAAAAGTTGCAGAACGGACACTAAACGAACGGTTGTAACTCCAGGACCGCCTAATAATTAAAAAAAAAAAAGCACAACAATTGCAGAGTTCTTGTTCACAATTTGCTTTTGGGATCTGCTGTTTTCTGGATGCTAAAATCCAAATTTATTTTCTTCTCTTGTTTTATTTCTCACTTTATTCGGAAGCTGCTCGGGGAAACCTTGGGAGTGACACGTCATAAATAAGAGGACAGGAAAATTGCATAGGGGTGTGTGTGTGTGTTATTAAATCCCATTTATGTGTGTGTGTGTTTGTGTGTTGGGGGGAAGTCACCAAAGACACAGACAGAAAAGTGGTTGAACTGTGGTTTATAAACCCTCGGAGGGGGCGGGAGAAAGGGAAACAATTCATTTTTTTGTCCAAAAAAAGGGGAGAGAGGGAAATAATAATAATACATCCAGAAAACAAACTCCCCCTCCCACAGATTCCAACAAATGTAAAAAAAAAAAAAAAGGTAATTCTTGCCCACCCACCCCACAAACAAATAAAGTGAAAGAAGCAGCATAAATAGCATTTAAAATACAAATTAAAAAGAGGGGGAGAAATGGGATGAGGACCACGGGCTCACGTCCTTTCCGCGCCCCCTGAAAAAAATTCACATTTTTTTTTTCCTGACGAAGAGCACATCAATAAATAAGGGGAGCGGGGGGGAAACAGGAGGAGGATGGTTGTGTGTGTGTGTGTGTGTGTGTGTGAGGGTGCTGCACACGTACCCCACGAGACACCCCCAAAATCCCGGTTAAAGCGGGTTGGGGGAGGGGTGGCGGGAGGGGGCAGCATTTGTCAGACCGGGAGAATGAAGAGAGAACGAAAGAAAATCGGAATAAGATGTGTGTGTGTGTGTGTTTTTAATGGGAGGGTCCCCCCACAATTGGTCTTGGTGGGCTTCCGGGAGGGATGGGGGAGAAATCTGTGCCGCCTTCTGGTGGGGGAGGAGGGAGGGAGGGAGGGAGGGAAAAAAAACAACCATCGCGAAATGAGGAATTTGCATTTTTGCCCCCCCACACACATCCAAGGCCTGCAAGCCACTTCTGTAAATCTGCTCCCACCCCCAAGAATGAGGGAGGGGGACTCTGCTCCCACCCCCCAAGAATGAGGAGTGGGGTCGTGTAGCAAGAAGAGACACCCCCCACAAAAAAATGTAGAACTCTGGATTAATGGGAGGCGGGGGGTTGAGATTAAACCCCCCCCGGTGTTTTCTTAAGTGCCTGCCCAGGGGAGGGAGTCTTCCTCAAGGAAGATGAGCCCCCCCTCCTCTGCCCCAAAAGACCCTTCCCAAGGAAAGAAACGGAGATGGTCATCGGGAGATGGTCGTAGGTCTGTAGAAATCCCTCCCTTCCTGGGGAAGGGGACAGATGGGGAAAGGGGTGTCCGAAAGACCCTTCCCCACATCCTTTTGTGGCAACTCAAGACCCCTCCCCTTTTTCCCACCCCACCCCCACACAAACCCCTTTCATGCTCTTAGCGGTTTCCCAAGCCCCTCCCACCACTGTCCCCGTTAGCTTGTCTCTGTGCAAAAGAAAATAAAAGGAGGCGAAGAGCCCCCTCCCCAAGAGGAAGACCCCCACCCAGACCCCAATAACGTTCTCTCCCGAAAGGGAGTCCTCCGTCTGGCTGGAAAAGTTGACCCCCCCCCCACCGTTCCTTCTCCTCTTGCCGTTTCCAGCCGGTTCTGTGCCGTTGTGGTGGTGAGGGGTTTGGCAACACGCGGAGGGCCGAAGGCGGCCGGAGGGAAAGGTTTGGTGGTCTCACTCCACACGGATGAGCAGGCCGAAGAGAACCGTAGCACCTTTCTCCTTGGTGACCCACTCGATCTCGGCACTGCTGAAGCGGGGTCCACGGGCTCGGGGCGGCCTGGGTGGGGGCAGACCTTGTAGGAGCCCGGACGGACGCATACCTGCAACGCCACCTGGGCCGAGTGCTGTCGGTGAGATTTTGGGTCTTTGAATCTGAGAGGGGGGAAAAAGGAAAAACAACAACACATGGCTGGGCTTACTTACATGCCGAGATCGACAGGCTGAAGGTGGGGGGTCAAATGGAGGCCCGTCAAGCTCAAAATTCTGAACGAGCGAAGGAAGGAAGTCTGGAGGCCGCAGGTGGAATAAAAATTGATGGTTTTTTAAAAATTTAAATTGGATTTTTAAAATTTAAACTGGATTTTTTTTATTTAGATCAGATTTTTAAAAATTTAGATCAGATTTTTAAATCTGATTTTTTAAAAAATTAAATCAGATTTTTAAAAATTTGAACTAGATTTTTAAATTTTAAATCGGATTTTTAGATTTAAATCTGATTTTTTTAAAATTTAAATCTGATTTTTTTAAATTTAAACTGGATTTTTAAAAATTTAATCGGATTTTTTAAAATTTAAATCAGATTCTTTTCTTTAAATAGGATTTTATTTAAATTGGATTTTTTAATTTAAATTGGATTTTTAAAAATTCCAATCAGACTATATTTCCCTCCCTTTGAAAAACTTTTTCAAATTTCATGTGTAGCTTGACTTTTTTTTGCTTTCCTAGTTTGCTTCTTCAAGTAGAAACCAAGCGGGCAATGCAGAGCATAAAATAGACATTAAAAAAATACATTATTATTATTATTTCTTTAAAGTCACGCTTGATGGCTTTTTCCGGCGTCCCCACAACCGCTTCTTCGAAGGAGAATTTCCAGGTGGGGTCCAAATTCAAAGACAGCCCCAAAGGGAGAAATCAACATTCTGTTTATTTGTATAAGTGCATGTATTGGGGGAGAAATTATTTGCAACTACCCTGTTTCCCGAAAATACAACCTACCCTGAAAGTAAGGCCTAGCTTAATTTTTTTACACACCCAAAATAAGCCCTAATGAAGATCCCACCTACTCGAATGGATACCCAGACAACAGGATGTTTATGAAGCACTAAGAAATGTAGCCTGTTTCCCCCGAAAATACGACCTACCGTGTAAGTAAGTCTTAGCCTGATTTATTACACGTGAGCCCAATATAAGCCCTACCCCCCAAAATAAGCCCTAATGAAGATCCCACCCACTCCAGAGTAGACGGGTAAAAATTAAACTAGGGTGGGAGGGGTGTTGGAGCTGCCCTACTACTTACCTTTGGGCAGTTGTAGCCAGGCCTCGCACACATCCCGACACCTGCCTTGCCGGCCCATTTCTTCGGCAGCCGGCAAGGCTTTCCTGAAGGTTTCTGGAGCTGATAACAAAGTTCCGGATTGATCCGGAGATATCAGCGGTTATTGGCTGCAGAGGCCTTCAGGAAAGCCTTGCCGGCTGCAGAAGAAGGACTTCCGGAAGGAGGCCAGTGGGCGACGGTTACAAGTGAGGTTAGTCCATGGATGACGTCCCCCGAAAAATAAGGCCTTCCGGATCTCTGGAACTAAAATTATATTTATTGTACTTACTAAGCTTCTGTCAGCCTCTGCTGACATCGTCAGAGTATTAAACTTAACCATTACAGAGATCCATGCCTTTATATATCATTAATCAATTTAGCCCTTGCACATGGTAATAGGCCCTTCCAACCGCCTCCCACCTGTAATTAACTGTTGTTTTTGCTTTAGTCATGTTGGTCAATGGAGGTTTAACTCCTGTTGTTTCCTCCCTTGCCAGACCCAGTTTGGTTTGCTTATCTCTAAGAAGTGATATTAACTTGTCAGCTATTGCAATTTGTTGCTTTGCTCGTGACCTTGAGGTTGGCCCGGCTCTTCTCCATTAAATTGATTAATGATCTAAATTGATTAATGATATGTAAAGGCACAGGTCTCTGTAATGGTAGTTTAATGCCCTGATGATGTCAGCAGAGGCTGATGAAAGCTTAGTAAGTATAATATCTTTCCATGGTCTTTTTAGAGTTGCCAACAGAAAGGGAGGGAGGGGGGGGGCAGTGCAACAGCTTGGAAACCAAAAGCGCATTTCATCAATAGTTTTTCAGAGATAGAAACTAGGTGACTGAAGTTTCTGCCAAGTAAAATTCCAACTGGAGAGCATGACTCTGGGCTATGGATGTGTCCCATTAGAGAATATGATTCATGACACATCCAGGGGGTGTAGGGAGGGAGAAACCAGGGTCAAGGGTGACAATGAATTATATATCTCAGAGTCGGCTACACCTAGTTAGTACTGAACATGTTAACTCCCAATAAATCCTTTGGAAGTTTTGCAAGTTTGGCTCGAGACTCAGGATTTAATTGGAATCTTGACAACCAGGTCTTATTTTCGGGGAAACACTGTATGTTATGTACCGCCCGGCTGCCATTTTGACTTATTTGCAGGTTTCCCTCCTCCCCAGGTCCCAATCAGACATCTTCCGGTATCCCCCCCCCCCACCAAGCTGTCCACGCGTGACACCTACTGCACTTTGGTGGCAAAAGGCTCCAGTCCCGCGTAGCGCAGGGTGGGCGAGAGAAGGACATGGTGGGCTTCCTCGCGCCCCTGGACGCTGTTCTCCTCCGCCTCCAGGTAGACCCCATTGGGGCCGCTGCCCGGGCCCCCTCCCTGTGGATCAGCCTTCACCGGGCGGCAGCTCAAGATGGACGTGATCCCTGCGGGGCAAGGAAGGAAGGGGTACCATTGCAGTGGAGGGGGAGTTTGGGGGTGGTGGTTGGAGGGCTGACCCACATCACCCCAAATGGTTGAAGAGTAGCGGGGGCTCAGCCAGTCATAAAAGAGAGTAAATCGGCGAGGGTCCCGTTGACCCCCCAAGTCTTCTCCCTCAGCCCCCCTCGCTTTGGGGACCCTCAATACAATACTTGGTGTAATTTTAGGGGGGAGAGCCCCCCTCTTTTCTTGACCCCTGAACTGACTGTCCCTGCAGCTCTCTCTCAGCAAGATTTTTCGGAAGGGATTTGCCATTGGGTCCTTTCGAGGGCTGAGAGAGACTGGCTGGCCCGGGCTGGCTTCGGGTCGAAGGCAGGACTAGA
The DNA here is from genome assembly GCF_049901735.1 of Notechis scutatus. Classification (NCBI taxonomy): domain Eukaryota; kingdom Metazoa; phylum Chordata; class Lepidosauria; order Squamata; family Elapidae; genus Notechis; species Notechis scutatus. Next base: position 120,731,245 of record NC_142025.1, read on the forward strand.
ACTCCCGGCCTCCCGGTTTTCGGAAGGGGGTGGCTGCTGCGTCCTTTTGAGGGCTGAGAGAGACCGGCCGGCCTAAGATCACTTGGCTGGCTTTGTGAGGAAATCAATACGAGAACTCCCGGCCTCCCGGTTTTCGGAAGGGGTTTGACGCTGCATCCTTTTGAGGGCTGAGAGAGACCGGCCGGCCTAAGATCACTTGGCTGGCTTTGTGAGGAAATCAATACGAGAACTCCCGGCCTCCCGGTTTTCGGAAGGCTTGCCGCTGTGTACTTTTGAGGGCTGAGATCGCCCAGCTGGCTCCGCACCGAAGTCAATACTAGAACTCCCGGCCTCCTGGTTTTCGAAAGGGGTTTGCCTCTGCACCCTTTTGAGGGCTGAGAGAGACTGACTGGCTCAAGATCACCTGGCCTCGTGCTGAAGGCAATACTAGAAATCCCGGCCTCCTGGTTTCCAGCCTGGTCCCTTCACTTACCAGGCACCAGTTCCCCTTGATCCAACATGCGGCGCACGGCTCCGATGCTCGTCCCGTGGTAGGCCATGTGCCACTTCTTCGAGGTGCTGGCCACGTCCAGGCGGGGGTTTATTCTACAAGGAATAACGGGTGGGTGGGAGAAAACCCGGAGGGTCCCGGAACCAGGAAGAAGGAAAATCCTCCTTAAACGAGGCCTGCGACAGCTTCATCTTCATGCATACTTAACTTATGACCACAACAGAGCCCCCAATGGCCATCACTAAATGAGACGGTTGTTAAGTTTTGCAACCGTTTTACAACCTTTCTTGCCGCGGCCGTAAAGCGGATCACGGTAGGCAACCGGCCGTTGGGACTCCCGATAAGCAAAGCCCCTTTGCTCCACCTTACGACCTTCCTTAACCCGCAGGGGTTAAGCCGATCACTGCGGCCGCTAAGTGAGTCGTGCGGTCATTAAGCAAAGCTGGCTTCCCCGCTGCTTGTCAGTTGGTTGCAAAAGGGGGAAATCACTGCGACCATCGTAAATAGAAACCAGTTGCCAAGGTCGTTAAGTGTGAAACACGGTCCCAAGTTCCCTTTCCCCCACCCCAAACTACTGCTAAGCGAGCAGTCATAAGCAGAGGACCACCCCGCCCTGCCCCTAAAGGTACCTGAGGCTGAAGTGGCACCACCCAAGGGCAAGGCGTAGTCCCGGGGCTCCCCCGCTTGTAGGCCTCGTCCCCTCGCAGCTTGTGGCACCACTCGCAGTAGCAAAGGCTCAGCTTGGGGTCTTCGCGAAGTGCAGGCCTCTGGGGGTGAGATTTAGGGACATTGGGGGAGAGGGAAGAACACGGTTGGAAGGCGGCCCAGAGGAGTCCGGACAGGAATTCGTTCGTATTTCTCGGTGTGGGATCTGTGTGTGTGTGTGTGTGTGTATTTTTGGAAAAAGGAAAGTTTCCATTTCGTTTTATGATTTCATGGAATTGCATTTCATTTTTTTTTAATTATTATTTTAGAAAAACCTCCAAATCACCCTCAATGACTTTAGGCAAGTTGCAAAGAGAAAAGCCCAACACCAGAATAATTAAAAACACAATAACCCCTAGCTATTTGAAGAAAAGATGCATGCATGTATGTATGTATGTATGTATGTATGTATGTATGTGTGTGTGTGTCTATCTATCTATCTATCTATCTATCTATCTATCTATCTATCTCTATCATTTATCTATCTATCTATCATATCTCTCTATCAATCATCTTTCTACCTATCTATCATTTATCTGTATCTATCTATCATCTATCTATCTATCATCTCTCTCATCAATCATCTCTCTATCTCTCTGTCATCTATCTATCATCATCATCTATCTATCATCTATCTATCTATCTATCTTTCATCTATCTATCTATCATCTCTATCTATCAATCATCTCTATCTATCTTTCATCTATCTATATCATTTATCTATCAATCATCTATCTATCTATCATCTATCTATCTATCTATCTATCTATCTATCTATCTATCTATCTATCTCATTTATCTATCTATCTATCATCTATCATATCTCTCTATCAATCATCTTTCTATCTATCTCTCTATCATTTTGTATCTATCTATCATCTATTTATCTATCATCTCTCTCTATCAATCATCTCTCTATCTATCTTTCATCTATCCATCTACCATTTATCTATCAATCATCTATCTATCATCTATCTATCTATCTATCTATCTATCTTATCTATCTATCTATCTATCTATCTATCATCTATCCATCTATCTATCTATCTATCTATCTATCTAATCTATCTAATCTATCAATCTATCTATCATCTGTGTCTGTCTATTTATCATCTATATCTATCTACCTTTTATCTATCTATCATCTATCTATCTATCTATCTATCTATCTATCTATCTATCTATCTATCTATCTATCTATCTATCTATCTATCTATCTATCTATACATACATATATACATACATACAACCCATATATTATCTATCTATCTATCTATCTATCTATCTATCTATCTATCTATCTATCTATCTATCTATCCCTGTCTGTCTGTCTGTCATTCTATCATCTATCTATCTATCTATCTATCTATCTATCTATCTATCTATCTATCTATCTATATCTATCTATCTATCTATCTATCTATCTATCTATCTATCTATCATCTCTATCAATCATCTCTCTCTCTATCTTTCATCTATCCATCTACCATTTATCTATCAATCATCTATCTATCTATCTATCTATCTATCTATCTATCTATCTATGTCTGTCTGTCTGTCTATCTATCTATCTATCTATCTATCTATCTATCTATCTATCTCTATCATTTATCT